>NC_090380.1:116948441-117015941 GCF_036365525.1 Heterodontus francisci
TAGCTCTTCCTTGGAATAGTGCCGTGGGATATTTTATATCCTTCTGCGAGGACAGACAGGGCCTTGAATTAACGTCTCATCCAGAAGACGGCACCTCCGGCAGTGCAGCACTCCCTGGATTGTGGAGTCAAATCTCTGGTGACTTGACTCGATGACCTTCTAACTCAGAGATGAGCTCAGTGAGAGACAAGTACGGACCGATGTAGAGGTGATGCTGGGACCAGACCAGGGACACAAAGGTCGTGAGTTCAGACAGGACCAAAGCAAATTATGGAAGTAAACTCAATAAATCTGAATATTCATGGGTGAGCATCAGTAAAGAGACCACAAAACTGTTTGACTACCGTTGAAAACTCGTGCCTTGCAGGGAAGGGCCTCTCCACGACCCTAATCTCACTCAATGCTCTCTCAAGCGGCACCTTCCGAAGGCGACAAGAAATTGGCTTGCTCACATTGAATTCTAGAATCTTACAGCACAGGAGGCCACTCGGCCCGTTGTTCCTGTACCAGCTCTTTGAAAACACGATCAGATTAGTCCCTCTCTCTCACAAAAGCAAAATACTGTGGATGCTGGAAATCTGAAATAAAAACAGAAAGCGCTGGAAATACTCAGCAGGTCAGGCAGCATCTGTGGAGAAAAAAAAGAGTTAACCTTTCAGATCTGTTGATAAGTCATAGACCTGAAATATTGGGCTGAATTTTGTTGTGAGGGGGAGGATGAGCAGGGGCGGGCGGGCCAGAAGGTGTGGGGAGATCCCGCCTCGGACCCCCATTACAATTCCATGGCGGGCAGGCAATAACTACCCACCATCAGGGACAACGTCCCTTTAAGGGACAAGTTCCCGCCTCCAAGAGCTGCCAGCCAATCGGAAGGCTGGCAGTTCTGCAGTACCGGTATTGCACGAGGCCTTGCAGAGGCGAAGAGTGAAGACGACCATGGGGCAGGTGAGTGGGCTCATTCAGGCAGGCCCTGCCAGTGGAATTGGGTGATGGTGTTAGTGAGGGTTGGGGTGGTCTTCGCATGGGAGAGGGGTCCTCCGGGGGCCCTGGATTGTTCCCAAAGGAGGGAACATACCCGACTCCACTAGGAGGCCATGGTCTGTACCTGGAGGTGTCTCCCCACGGCGGTCCTCCATTAAATTGAGGTGGAGGTGGGAAGAGGCCCTTAAGTGGCCATTAATTGGCCACCTTGGCCACTTAAGGGCCTTAATTGGCCTGGGGCGGGATGGCTACCCTCACCTTCCCCGCCCAGGAATAAATTGGAATGTAAATAGTTGTCTGGTAGTACAGAACTTGAGTATTGCTGAAAACAGAGACATTTTGTCAAAGCTTTTCGTCTTGCACTCATCAGGACAAATTGCAAGAATACCAGTGTAAGGGAATGCAAAAAATTTATACTGTATGTGAAGAGAGTGCTGATTGGTTGGCAAGTGGACTCTGATTGGTAGAGGCGTTGCCATGGGGAATGCACCAGTTTATGGTGACTGACAGTTAACTATTAAGCTTTGTTTGAAATGCAAACCAGGCAGCTTGACTCTGATTGGTCAAGGCATTGCCCTGAGGAATTAACCATTGAATGGCTGTCACTTATTTTGTTTAGCTGTAACAGGCGCAATGTGTGCACATGTTCTTTCTGTGTAGTCCCCATGGCAATGCTCTACCAATCAGAGTCCACTTGCCAACCAATCAGCACTCTCTTCTCATACAGTATAAATTTGTTGTTTCCCTGACATTGGTATTCTTGCGATTTGTCTTGATGAGTGCAAGATGAAAAGCTTTGACAAAATGTCTCTGTTTGCAGCAATACTCAAACCGGAATGTGTCAGGAAGGCGAGAGGCACTCCACTCCAACCCCAATCCTCCCACCACCTGTAGATGCAATTTTAAGGGCCCCCCCCGCATCCCTTCATGACCTGAAGGGGCCCATAAAATTCAGCCCATTAACTCTGTTTCTCCCTCCATAGAGGCTGCCAGACCTGCTGAGTATTACCAGCATTTTCTTTTATTTCAGTTCCTCTCTCTTGCTGTTACCCCAGGTTTTCCTTTTAACAAGAAAGACTTGCATTTATCTAGTGCCTCCATCAGAGTCAGCATGGTTTTATGAAGGGTAAATCGTGTTTGACTAATTTGCTTGAGTTCTTCAAAGCTGTAACAAGCAAAGTGGATAACGGGGATCATGCAGATGTAGTTTATCTGGACCTCCAGAAGGCATTTGATAAGGTGCCGCACAAAAGGTTAATACACAAGGTAAGATTACATGGGGTTAGGGGCAATTTATTAGCTTGGATAGAGGATTGGCTAACCAACAGAAAACAGAGAGTCGGGATAAATGGGTCCTTTTCTGGTTGGCAAGATGTAACTAGTGGGGTGCCGCAGGGTTCGGTCCTCAGGCACCAACTATTTACAATCTATATTAATGACTTGGATGCAGGGATAGAAGGTACTATAGCCAAATTTGCAGCTGACACTAAAATAGGTGCGATAGTAAGTTGCAATAAAGAAATAAGAAATTTACAAATGGATATGGATAGATTAGGTGAATGGGGTTTATGGGCAAATGGAGTTTAACGTGGATAAATGTGAGGTTATCCATTTTGGTCGGAAAGCTAGAAAGGCAAATTATTATCTAAATGGAGAGAAACTTCAGAGTGCTTTGGTGCAGAGGGATCTGGGTGTCCTCGTGCATGAATCACAGAAAACTAGTTTGCAGGTACAGCAGGTAATAAGGAAGGCAAATGGAATTTTGGCATTTATTGCTAAAGGAATAGAGTATAAAAGTAGGGAAGTGTTGCTGCAAATGTACAAGGCATTAGTGAGACTGCACCTGGAGTATTGCATACAGTTTTGATCCCCTTACTTGAGGAGGGATGTAGTTGCATTGGAGGCAGTTCAGAGGAGGTTCACGAGATTGATTCCAGAGATGTGGGATTTGTCTTATGAAGAGAGATTGAGCAGTTTAGGCCTTTACTCTCTAGAGTTTAGAAGAATGAGAGGAGATCTAATTGAGGTATATAAGATGATTAAGGGGATTGTCAAAGTAGACGTAGAGAGGATGTTTCCTCTGGTGGGACAATCTAGAATGAGAGGTCATAGTTTAAGGGGGAGCAGATTTAAAACAGAGATGAGGAGAAATTACTTCTCTCAAAGGGTCATGAGTCTGTGGGATTCACTACCCCAGAGTGCGGTGGATGCCGGGACATTGAGTAAATTTAAGGAGGAGATAAGACAGATTTTTAATTAGTAAAGGGTTGAAGGGTTATGGAGAACAGGCAGGAAAGTGGAGTTGAGGCCGAGATGAGATCAGCCAAGATCGTATTGAATGGCGGAGCAGGCTCGAGGGGCTGAATAGCCTACTCCTGCTCCTAGTTCTTATGTTGTGTTCTTATGTTCTTTCACGAACTCCGGATGTCTTAAAGCGTTTTACAGCCCATGAAGTACTTTTGTGAAGTTTAGCCACTGTTGTAATGTAGAAAAGTGTTTAAAAACATATTTTCAAGTATTTCTCCAATTCCCTTTTGAAAGTTACTATTGAATCTGCTTCCAGCGCCCTTTCAGGCAGCACATTCCAGATCACAACTCACTGCATTAAAATATTCTCATCTCCCCCTCAGGCTCTCTTGGCCAAGAACGAACTATGGGCTGCTGAAGAGGCAGCTTGTATTTATTGTGCCAGGAGAGTAGCTCGAGAGGCGAGCTCAGAGAGCTGCATTTCAGGAGCAATGAATCTGTTACTTCCACTCCCTCACCTCTTGGACTCCTGTCAATCATAGGCTCAGAATCCAGGGTCAAAGAGCAGAGGTCAACACAGATCACACGTGTTACTCAAGCTAACATACATTTCATTGCTGAGGTAATTATTTTATCCTTCCCCAAACAGAGGGGGATCCATCGACCTTCTCCAGCCTGTAAGCATTGCAAAGGTCAGTAGAGTATTCTGTAGTGTGCTGCGTGTATAAGGAGATGCTTAACAAAATGTTATATTTCTGGGCAGACTACATAAGGGGGAAATGAATGGGAGGTTATGCTGATGGGGTGAGACAAAGGAGGGCATGCAGAGACTTGTTCAGCGCATAAACATCAGTATAGACCAGAGAGCCAAATCGCCTGAATGTGCTGTAAATTCTTTCAGCATCCATTGCGGAGAACGTTAGGATGAGAGAAGGTGAGTGTGTCGACATGGTCCATCAGATGGGCCTTTTACAGTCTTTTGAAAGCAGGGAAAGAGGTAGCGAGGTAGAGGTCAGGAGGTTCAGAGGGCAGTGGCAGAGAGTCCAGGGGAATCTTGGAGAGGTTGGCAACCCTAGAAAGTTGGGGTGAGATCACTGAAAATTCTGCAGTCGATGGTGGAGTGGAGAGAGGAGGAAGGTTCAATAGAGCAGAGAAATCTCTTCCAAATCCAACCAGCAATCAGCAGTCAAACCAGATGGATTGACATGTATCATTGTGTAAACAATAGTTGCGTTCTCAGAGAGCTCTTTGTGAGGAATGGTTCAAGGCTCATAACAATAGCCCAGAACCTCTGCAGTAATCATTCTGAAAAGAAATATGCCCGCTGAAGGGTGCCTTGACTTCGGTCTCCTTCTTACCATCATTCCCTCTCTCCATCCATCCCTCTTTCTTAGTCCCTCCTTCTTTATTCATCTCTCTCCCCATCCCTCTCTCCCTCCCACTGCCTCCACCCCACCCTCTCTCCACCCCACCCTCTTTCCCAGTCCCTCCTGCCATCTGTCCCTCTCTCCCAGTCTCTCCTTCTTTCTCTCCCAATCCCTCCATTCCTCTCTCTCTTTCGCCATCCCTCTCTCTCTCTCCCCGAGACACTTCATTCTCTCACTGATAATTTTAAATTGATGACCCCCTTGCCACAGACTCCTCAAACAGAGGATACAGGCTGAAATGTTACACCCCCTGTGGGAGCAGGCTGGAGGGAGGAGGAAGGGGGGGGGGGGATTGGGGTAGCGTTAATCTGAGTGGGGGGAATATACTGGCATAGATTGAGAGCTGGTTAATGGACAGAAAACAGAGAGTAGGAATAAACAGGTCATTCTTGCATTGGCAAGCTGTGACTAGTAGGGTACCGCAAGGATCAATACTTGGGCCCCAGCTGTTCACAATATATATCAATGATTTGGATGTGGGGATCAAAAGAAACATTTCCAAGTTCATGGATGACACAAAACTAGGTGGGAATGTCTGTTGTGAAGAAGATGCAAAGTGGCTCCAAGGAGATTTGGACAGACTTAGTGAGTGGGCAAAAATGTGGCAGATGGAATATAATGAGGAAAAATGTGAGGTTATCCATTTTGGTAGGAGGAATAGATGTGCAGAGTATTTCTTAAATGGTAAGAGATTAGAAAGTGTAGATGTACAAAGGCACCTGGGTGATCTCGTCAATAAGTCACTGAAAGCTAACATGCAGGTGCACCAAGCAATTAAGAAGGCTAATGGTACGTTATCCTTTATCGCAAGAGGATTTGAGTACAGGAGGAGTGAAATCTTGCTTCAATTGTATAGAACCTTGCTTAGACCACACCTGGAGTACTGTGTGCAGTTTTGGTCCCCTTACCTTAGGAAGGATATTATTGCCCTAGAGGGAGTGCAACGAAGGTTCCCCAGACTTGTTCCCGGGATGGCAGGACTGTCCTATGAAGAGAGATTGGGGAAACTGGGCCTGTATTCTCTAGAGTTTCGAAGAATGAGAGGTGATCTCATTAAAACCTACAAAATATTTAAAGGAATAGACAGGGTAGATGCAGCTAAGATGTTTCCCCTGGTTGGGGAGTCTAGAACCAGGGGACACAATTTCAAAATAAGGGGGAAGCCACTTAGGACAGAGATGAGGAGAAATTTCTTCACTCAGAGGGTTGTGAAACTTTGGATTTCTTTACCCCAGAGGGCTGTGGAAGCTCAGTCATTGAGTATGTTTAAAGCAGAGATTGACAGATTTCTAAATACCAGTGACATAAAGGGATATGGGGATAGTGTGGGGAAAAGGTATTGAAGTGGAAGATCAGCCATGATCGTATTGAATGGCAGAACAGGCTTGATGGGCTGAATGGCCTACTCCTGCTTCTATGTTCCTATGTTCCTATTAAGCCTTCCTTCTCAGGTGGAATCAAAAGATTCCACGGCCACTATTCGAAGAAGAGCCGGTGAGTTTTGTCTGGTGTCCTAGTCAATATTTATCTAGTCATTAACTCATTGCTGTTTGTGGGATCTTGCTGTGTGCAAATTTGGCTGCTGTGTTTTCTACATTACAACAGTGACTACACTTCAAAAATACTTTTATTGCCTGACAACTGCTTTGGGATGCCTGAAGGAGTTAGCAGAGACACAATGGGCTGAATGGCCTCCTGTGGTTTATGATTCTATAACTGCAAGATTTTCTTTTCTTTTCATAATCTTTTTATCCCTCACTCCTCAAATCAACAGACTCTGAAATGAGAATGCTTCATGAAGATCTCAGATGGGCTTCATTCCGGTCGAGGATGAATGCTTCGGCGTGCAAATGCCCCGTTAATCCCAAAAAACGAGGGGGCCAGATCACAACTACTCCTTCCGTCACCTCCTGAAGCGTTGGCCGAGTGTCCGAGAGACTCTCAATGAGAGAAAGATTTCCTCCATTGAGATGGCAGTTGTTTCAGACTGCGATCACGCAGACCCTAAACCTTCCTCGAACAAAATCTTCACTTTCACTGAATAAACTTCAGATAAACTGGTTCTGACGACAGGTCAGCTGCCTGAAGTGTTAAATCTGTGTCTCTGCTCAGCATTTTCTGTTTTTTTCAGTCCATATAGAAAGCTCAAGTCTTTAATTTCACTCCATGCACTGATTTTTTTTTTAAAAGAAGCAGACAGACATAACAGATGTCAAATCCTGGAGTGCAGGCTCGTCTGTCAGGAATGTAAATTGGGAATTTGTGTGGGTTTCAATTCATAAAACCCTACAGAATTATAAAACGGTACAGAAGGAAGTCAAATGCCTCATCCTGCCTGTGCTGGAGTTAAGAAGAGCTGCCCAATTAATCCCACTCCCCTGCTCTTTCCCCAAAGCCCGGCAAATATTTTGCCTTCAAATATTTATCCGAATCCCTTTTGAAAGTTACTGTTGAATCTGCTTCCACTGCCCTTTCAGGCAGCACATTCCAGATCACAATAACGAACTCAGAATAAATTGTTTCCTCACCTCCACCGCGAACACTTGCCAGTTAATGTAAATCCTTTGGTTACTGACCCTTCTGCCAATAGAAACAGTTTCTCCTGATATACTCCAGCAAAACCTCCATAATTTTGAACACGTCTATTAAATCTTCCCTTAGCCTTCTCTGCTCTAAGTAGAATAATCCCAGTTTGCCCAGTCTTTCCACATAGCTGAAGTCCCTCATCCCTGGTACCATGCAGTAAATCTCCACTGCACTCTCTCCTTGATATCCTGCCTAAACTGATCACATCTGAAGCAAAAAATGATTTTGAAAGCTTTATGTTTGATTCCCTCGGTTGGACAAATCAATGGCAAGGTCGGAGGGTCAGATAATTGCAACAGAATCGCTCAATGTTTTCATTTTCCGTAAGTGTCAGCTGTGACTCAGTGCGTAGCACACTCAACTCTGAGTTACAACGGGGTTTGGGTTCAAGCCCCACTCCAGGACCTCAACACATAATCTAGGCTGACACTCACAGCACAGCACTGAGGAAGTGCTACACTGTCAGAGGTGCTGTTTTTCATATAAGTCCTGACCTTTAACCTCTCAGGTGGATGCCTTGGAGACCATGACTGCTATTTTGAAGGGAAGAGGGGAGTTCTCCCCAATCTCCTGGCTAACATCACTAACAAACGGATTATTTAATCATTTATCACATTGCTGTTTGTGGGATCTTGCTGTGTGCAAACTGCCTGCTGCATTTCCTACTTTATAACAGTGACTACACTTCAAAATTATTTCATTGGCTGTGAGGTGCTTCAAGATGTCTCGAGGTTGTGAAAGGCGCTACAGAAATGCAAGTTCTTTCCTTTCGCTTCTGAAGTCAGTGATGTATACCGAGGTGCAGTCACTTGGGAGAAAATTCATCCCCTCGTAACCGAAACAAGTTCCCATTCCTTATGTGTGAATGTAGACAGTGAGTATAGACAGAGTATTCACTTGTCAGAGGAGTCAGCGCAGCAATCCCCATGCTCACACATGTCTACGTGCACCCAGAGTTTACTTAAGAACTGTGTTTTATCCCCTCTGCAGGCTAGAGGTACTGAGGCCAACTGTAGTGGTTCCACCACCAAGATTAACAACTTGTTATCTTTAATGAGAGCATAATCAGACACCAACTGACACGGAGTTAAAGAAGGGACATTAGGACTGATGGCTGAAAACTTGGTCAAAGAGATAGGTTTTAAGGAGTGTCTTAAAGGAGGAGAGAGAGATAGAGAGGCAGAGAGGTTTAGGGAGGGAATTCCAGAGTTTAAGGCCCAGGCAACTGAAGGCACAGCCGCCAGTGGTTGCATGAAGTGAGTGGGGGGATGCACGAGAGGCCAGAATTGGAGGACAGCAGATATCTTGGAGGGTTGTAGGGCTGAAGGAGATTACACAGACCATGGCTTCAGTCTTTCCAATGTTCAGTTGGACGAAACTTCTGCTCATCCAGTACTGGATGTTGGATGTGTAGTCTGATAATTTAACAACAGTGGAGGAGTCGAGAGAGGTGGTGGTGAGGTACAGCTGGGAAAAACATGTACATTGGAAAACTAACGCTGTGCTTTCGGATGATGTTGCCGAGGGGCAGCACGTAGGATGAGAAATAGGAGGGGGGTCGAGGATAGATTGGTTAATTCAGCATAGATTGGGCATCAAACCTGAGGACTTCCTGGTTTGTATGGGTCAGTCCCACACTGGGTATGCCTTTTAAATACTGAGCTGTTGAGAGAGCCACAGAAGCTGATGTGTCTGAAAGCTAACCTTCACAGTACGAAGGAGACCACTTGAAATCCAGGCGAATGAGACTGAGTGACATTTTGCATAGCTAAATTCCAGACATGAAACTAATGTAATGAGAATGTTATATGACACTGTGTATTCACATGGTGCTGCAGTCAGGGTCTCTGTGACTGTGATCTACGGTCCTAAGGAAATTGACCCATTCCACCCCAGTACTACATCCATGGCCCAACAAACCTGTTAACACTAGCAAAGAGGCGGGTACCATTTTCAAAGGGGTCTACCTAGGGATTGCCAACACTTCAGGATCAACCTGGAGTCCCCAGGAATTAGGAATGCCCCAATGGGTCAGCAAATACAGATTCAGACCTCGCTCACTCCATAGCACTTCTGAACCAAAAGGTCGCGGGTTCAAGTCCCACTCCAGAGAATTGAGCACAAAGTCTGGGCTGGCACACCCAGTGCAGTCACTGAAAGAGTGCTGCACTGTTGGAGGTGCAGTCTACTGCGGTCAGCCCTCCCAGGTGGATGTAAAAGATCCCATGGCAGTACTTGAAGAAGCAAAGAGGAGTTCTCCCTGATATCCTGGAGCAATGGTCATCCCTCAACCAACACCACTAAAAAACAGATCAGCTGGGCATTATCACATAGTTGTTTGTGGGAGCTTGCCGTGTGCAAATTGGCTGCTGCATTTCCTGCATTATTATGGTGACTACACTTGAAAAAGTGCTTCATTGGCTGGGGGTATGAAGGGATTGCGTGTGTAGGGTGGGGGCGGGGGGAGTGTTACACTTGATTTCCGAGTCCTGACCGAGGACAGGAAGGGAAATCAGTCAAGGCTCCAACTCCTGATTGCCAGCAGAGACCCTACCAGTAGGAAAGTCGGTGCATTTGGGCACCAGGGAAGGTCAGTGGGATGGGCTCAGTCCAATTGACACTCACTGGGGTCAAAGTTCACTTCTATAACCTGTCAGTAGCCTCACTTCCATGTTAACACTAGCAAAGCGGCTGGTACCATTTTCAAAGGGGTTTACCTCGGGGTTGCCTACACTTCAGGATTAACCTGGAGTCGCCAGGAATTAGGAATTAAGCTCCTAAAACATTGCTGCAAGCAAAACCCGCAGAAAAAACAATCACAGAATTGTTACAGCACAGGAAGCCATTTGGCCCATCTTGTCTGTGCTGGCTCTCCCAAAAGAGCAGTCTACCTAGTGCCACGCCCCCTCATGATTTTGAATGCCTCTATCAAATCTCCTCTCCGCCTTCTCTTCTCCAAAGAAAACAGTCCTAACTTCTCCAATCTATCTTCATAACTGAAATTCTTCATTCCTGGAACCATTCTCGTGAATCTTTTCTGCACTCTCTCCAAAACCCTCACAATTTTCCCAAAGCACGGCACCCAGAATTGGACGCAATACACCAGCTGAGGCCAAACTCGTCTTCTACAAACGTTTAACATAACCTCCTTGTTTTTTTTACTCTATGACCCTGTTAATGAAGCCTAGGATGCTGTATGATCTATTAATTGCGCTCTCAACCTGTCCTGCCACCTTCAACGAATTAAGCACATATACATCCAGGTTCCTCTGCTCCTGTACCCCCTTTAGAATTACACCCTTTATTTTATACTGTCTCTCCTGGTTCTTCCTGTCAAAATGAATCACTTCACATTTCTCTCATTAAATTTCATCTGCCACTTGTCCACCCATTCCACCAACTTGTCTATTTCCTCTTGAAGTTCTACACAATTCTCCTCACAATTGTTCCAAGTTTCGTATCATCCCCAAACATTGAAATTGTGCCCTGCACATCAAGGTCCAGGTCATTATCAGGAACAGCAAGGGTCCTAACACTGACCCTTGGGGAACTCCACTGCAAACCTTCCTCCAGCCCGAAAAACAACCATTAACCACTACTCTCTGGCGAATTAAAGAGCATTGTGTTTTTTTTCCATCTTCTTTGAACATTTTAATGTTATTAGTTGTAAAAGTATTGGCGATGAGGAAATAAATGGGGTCTTGCTGCTAGTCAAGATTAATCCAATCAGGTAACACACAGCCTGTTCCATCTCCGATTGGCTGTTGGAAGACAGTGGCGCCTAGAGGATGGACCAATGGGTCGAAAGTGTAGGGACGAGGCTGTTGGCAGTAGGAGGTCACATGTTGCAATCTCCATGGATACGTACAACCAGAGTTGGCAGCTATGGCTCTTCCGTCAGGTATCCATAGCAGCCGCCTGATGCAAACACTCAGACTCTTCCAGCTGCAAATCAAGAGGGGGTCCCAATGGCGCAGTGAGGACGAGACTGTAACTTCATGGGACTCATAGCGCAGCTGGTCATGACAGTGCTCCACCTACCTGGCGGCCCAATCAGGAAACGGCCGGGGGATTTATCAGTTATTGTTTCTGTTTAGCTGGAAAACCTGAGCACCTTCAGAAGGAGGCCATTTGGCCCATCATATCGGCGCCAGCTCTTTGTTAAAGTGAACCAAAATTGACCCATTTGCCCTGCTCCTTCCTTATCATGCTGAATCTTTCTCTGCTTCAAACATTTAACTCTCTGACTCTCTCTCCTCCTTTACGACGCTCCTTAAAACCTACCTCTTACGTAGATCAGTGTCAAGTTTTGTTTGAAAATACTCCTGTGATGTATTATGTTAAAGGCACTATTCATACATATATGTATACGTTTTGTAGTCTTCCTTTAAGAGATGTTTCTGGAAGGTGTCAGCTCAATCTTCATTCAGTGTCGGGACGCATGGAGGCTCTTCGCACAGATCAGGGATACATCCCGTGGAGACAATTCTGCGACACTCAGCACACCAAGAAAAGCTCCTCCCTACTGTGAGATTGCAAGGAATGTGCTGTTTAAATTTCCCCATGCTGCCTTTGTTCCAGGGCTAAGCATCCCTCCAGGGATGTCTGTACAGACTGTCTGCCGATCAATTAATCAGCAGTAAAATAAAAAGGTACAAATTGCACATTCAGATGGGCTAATTAATTTAGAAAAATCGAGGCAGGTGGAGATAAATGTTCAAGGTCTCTTGCAAGAAAACAATTACATCGAGACATCATGCAGGCGAATCATCTGGTGATATTGAATGTGTCAAAATGTTTGCAAGATATCGTTCAACACAGCATTTTGCATTTATATAGCACCTTTTACATTGTAAAACGTCCCGACGTGCTTTGCAGGAGCCATTATCAAACAAAATTTGAACCGAGCCACAGAAGGAGATATTAGGACAGGTGACTAAAAGCATGGTCAAAGAGGTAGGTTATAAGGAGCATCTTAAAGGAGGAGAGTGAGGTGGAGAGGTTTAGGGAGGGAATTCTAGAGCTTAGGGCCCAGGCAGCTGAAGGCACGGCCGGCAGTGATGTAGTGAAGAGAATCGGGGATGCTCAAAAGGCCAGAATTGGAGGCGCGCAGAAACCTTGGAGGGTTGTGGGGCTGGAGGAGGTTACAGAGATAGGGAGGGGCTAGGCAATGGAGGGATTTAAACATGAAGGTAAAAATTTTAAAAATTGAGGCATTGCTTAACCAGGAACTAAAAAAAGATGCGTGCACCTACGCACAGATACACACACATACCGAGAAGTGCACACACACGTGCGCGCACACATGCACACACTCAGACATACATGCACACAGCCAGACACGCACGCACACAGATGCACACAAATAGACACACACACACACCTACACGCAGATGCGCACAGACACAAACACATGCATATACACATGGAAAAACACAGACACTTCCATAAGTAGACACACTGACATACAATAGGACATACACAAACACAAGTACAAATGTACACAGCCATACCGTTACACATACACACACGCAAATACACACGTGCACACACATAGACACAAACAGACAAATGTATACACAGACACACAAACACACATAGGATATGCAGACACACACGCACTTGCAGACACAGACACAGGAGCACACATGTAGACACACACAGAGGAACACAAGAAACGATGAAGAGACAGACATGCAAAAATATACAGACATGGACACAGACACCCGCATATGCAGAGGGATAGATGCAGACAGGAGTTTGACGCTGCACACTGGGAAGCTCAGCTTGTTGCCACGAACAATGTTTTATACAAATTTATTCAAAATGCAGATAAGCAGAGGTGGTAATTGGTATTTGGCATCCAATGGAGATGCGCGTCTGGAGGGAGTACTACGAGCCAAACTAAACAAAACACCAGGCCGCACAGAAAGGGACAGCACCATATATCACTGCAGAGGATTTGTATGGAGAACAGTCACTCAGTGACCTGCTATTGAATATCGCAGGTGCAAAACAGGCAAACTACCAGCCAGCTTCGGGGAAAACATACAAATATCAGGCATTTTGGGTTTGCTGGTGAGTCTGCAGCCTGTGTTCCTATGGCAACTGTATAGCAAACACACATTAGCGAAACAAAGCAATAGAAGTTTTCTCCCCTCCTATCCTGATAATGCTGAACCGTCACAGGCTCTTAATGGCCAATCTGTGTCCTTGGGCAGAGGGACTTGACCTAGTGGTCATTCATGAGCCACTGGACATTGAGGGTCAGCAAGGTATTCGACCACGGGGGGCAGCACAGAGTAGCCGGATCCTGCCCTTCTCAGATACTCACACATGTGTGTGCACAAGCACAAACAACACTGAGGGAGTGCTGTGGATGAGATGTTAAACCCAGGTCCCGTCTGCCCTCTAAGGTGGATGTAAAAGATCCCACGGACACTATTTCGAAGACAAACAGGGAATTCTCCCCGGTGTCTTCACCAATAGATATCTCTCAACCAACATCATGAAAAAAAATCACATTTTCTGGTGATTATCACATTGGTGTTTGCGGGAGCTTGATGTGCACAAATTGACTGCTGTTTTTCCTACATTACAACAGTAACTACACTTCAGGAAGTATTTCATCGGCTGAAAAGGACGTTGCGAAAAGTGTTATACAGATGAAAGTTCTTTCTTGCTTTCATAGAGCACAGGAGGCCATTTGGGCCATTGTGCCTGGGCTGGCCCCATTGAAAGAGCTATCCAATTAGTCCCACTCCCCTCCTCCCTTGCTCTGTCCCCATAGCCCTGAAAAGGTTTCCCTATCAAGTATTTCTCCAATTCCCTTTTGAAAATTACTACTGATTCTGCTTCCACCACCCTTTCAGGCAGTGCATTCCAGATCACAACAACTCTGTGGATGTGTAACAGAGACAGAGATTAATACTCAGGACTCAGGATCAGCAAATCCAGACCAAGGAAGCACTTGGCAATTCAGGCGTGAGGACCACTCTTAAAGCTGCATCCGCTGGGTTGGGAGCATCGATTGTAGCAGCTGCGCCTGTGCTCAACCCATCTAAGGGACCAATTGCACTCAAAGGCACTGCCTCCTTATTTTTTGTGTGACAGTGGGGGTGGAGGCTATCAAATGAGCGAGCAATTAAGAACAAAAAAACATTCAATTACTGTTTTTGTTACTTGCGTAGGAGTTGGATAAATCTCAGTCTTCTACACGGCAAGGCAGCGTGTTACTGATAGCCTCCATTCTCTTCACCCCTTCCCACCAACCTGACCCTCCCCCCATCACCGTTCCCTCCCTCTCTCTTCCTGAAGTACTCACACTCGCAAGAGCGCACTTCCACCAGAGCCCAATTCATAGAATGACACAGAATGAGGCCATTCGGCCCCCGGTGCCAATGCCAGCTCTTTGAAACAGCTAACCCATTAGGTCCATTCCATTTGCCTTGTTCTTTCTCCACATCCCTGCAAATTTTTTTCCCTTCAAGTATTTATCCAATTCCCCTTTTGAAAGTTACTATTGAATCTGCTTCCACTGTCCTTTCAGGCAGCGCATCCCAGATCACAACAACTCGCTGGGTAAAATGATTCTCATCTCTCCCTCTGGTTCCTTTACCAATGACCTTAAATCTGTGCCCTCTGGTTACCGACTCTCCTCCCACTAGAAACAACCTCTCCCTATTTACTCGATCAAAGCCCCTCATAATTTTAATATTGCCCACATTTCCCCAAAGATTGTGGGTTTGAGTTCCATCCCAGAAACCTGAGCACAAAGTCCAGGCTGACACTCTCAGTGGAGTACTGAGGGAGTGCTGCCCTGTCAAAAGTGTTGTCTTTCAGCTGAGATGTGAAAACAGCTCTGGTACTGAAATGATCAGGTGACCTGAACTCACCCAATTTTTATTGTGAAACAAGATGGGAAAGAGGACGACAGTATCTCCCCACCCTGGTGTCCAAGCTTGTTTGAAAGAGGACAGATTAATCAGCGCGTTTGAAAATCCCAGACACTGAGAGTATTGGGTTAAAGGCAGGACAACGAGGCTAGGATATTTGGCAGCAGGTGCGGATTGTGTGAAAGTGGGAGAGGGAGAAACGTTCCTGTATTCAGGTTTCAGGGGTGGTGGGGGGATGTGGGGAATGACAGGGAAAGGCGGGGGTGGGGTCAGGATAGAGCAGGTGGTTATCCAGAAACTGCACTCATTAGCTTCTGGCCGTATATTCATCCCCTCTCCCCTCCCCCAAGCTTTTCTAAATTGTGAACGTACTTCTCTCACAATGAGAGCAGATTCAGACAACTGCATAAACAACACCTCGCATTTATATTGGGCCGTCAAAGTTGTAAAATGTCCCAAGGTGCTTTGCAGGAGTGTTACTAAACAAAATTTGACCAAATCTTTGGTAATGAGGTAGGTTTCAAAGAGATTAAAAGAGGAAAGTGAGGCGGAGAGGTTTAGGGAGGGAATTCCAGAGCTTGGGGCCCCAGGCAGCTGAAGGCATGGCCACCAATGGTGGAGCGATTAAAATCTGGGATACGCAAGAGGCCAGAATTGGAGGAGTGCAGATATCTCAGAGGATTGAGGGGCTGGAGGAGGTCACAGAGATAGGGAGGGGGGGGGGGGGGGGGGGCGAGGCCATGGAGTGATTTGTAAACAGAAATGATCATTCTAAATTTGAGTTGCAGGAGTAAAGCTAACGCTTTGTATCTCATCAGTGAGTCCGCGGGATCTGTGCTGCAAAGCGGTTAATTGGATACAGAAGGGAAATGCAAATGATCTCATTAAGAAAGAATACCGTTTTGATTCCATCCTCAAGGCAGAGGGCGATGACAGGTTGAGAGTTAAAGAAAAACAACAATTTATTGACGAGTTTGAACCAAATGTAGTTAGAAGGAACCCAGCACTCTGCTGGCCGAAACTCATCTTCTAACTGACTCCCTCCATTCTCCTGACAATGGAACGAAGAGCATGCCAAACCCTCGCAAGCAGAAACCGTTTACACTGTTTCATCATCCATCATCGGCCCGTTAATTTATTCGGCTTTAATTGTTACCATCTTAATCCCAGGTAGCTTCGAGGTGACAGTCCCATCATTTATACCCACTCCTCAGTCCCATAGTCACATTCCGTCAGTGAGTGCTGCTCATTAACTGGTGTGCTGTGACTCGAGGGAGCATCGAGGAAGAGGGAGGGAAACAGATCAGAAAGACAAAAACATACAGGGAGAATGAATCGCAGTTCAATCTTTACTTGCTGCTCAAGTCGTCTTTGAAAGGACAAGGTATCCTGGTGAGGAAGAAAGGCCTCTTGGTTTGATTAGAAACTGTATTGTTGAGTTTCAGTCTAGGACCAGCACTCTACACAATGAGCTGGGTGGGGTTGTCCTAGAGGCTGCAGGAATGAGCAGCTCATCTCCAGGTCTCCGTTAAACCCGGGAAAGAAAGATCTTGTATTTCTGCAGTGCCAGTGTCAGAACATCCCAAAGCTATTCCCGGTGTCATGGGATCTTTTACATTCACCTGAGAGGGAAGATGGGGCCTTGTTTTAACATCCAAAAAATGGCACCTCCAACAGTGCAGCAAGCCTTCAGTACTGACCCTCCAACAGTGCAGCGCTCCCTCAGTACTGACCCTCCAACAGTGCAGCGCTCCCTCAGTACTGACCCTCCAACGGTGCAGCGCTCCCTCAGTACTGACCCTCCAACAGTGCAGCGCTCCCTCAGTACTGACCCTCCAACGGTGCAGCGCTCCCTCAGTACTGACCCTCCAACAGTGCAGCGCTCCCTCAGTACTGACCCTCCAACAGTGCAGCGCTCCCTCAGTACTGACCCTCCAACGGTGCAGCGCTCCCTCAGTACTGACCCTCCAACAGTGCAGCGCTCCCTCAGTACTGACCCTCCAACAGTGCAGCGCTCCCTCAGTACTGACCCTCCAACGGTGCAGCGCTCCCTCAGTACTGACCCTCCAACAGTGCAGCGCTCCCTCAGTACTGACCCTCCAATAGTGCAGCACGCCCTTAATACTGACCCTCCAACAGTGCAGCACGCCCTCAGTACTGACCCTCCAACAGTGCAGTGCTCCCTCAGTACTGACCCTCCAACGGTGCAGCGCTCCCTCAGTACTGACCCTCCAACAGTGCAGCACTCTCAGTACTGACCCTCCAACAGTGCAGCACGCCCTCAGTACTGACCCTACAACAGTGCAGCACTCTCTCAGTACTGTCCCTCTGACAGTGCAGCACTCTCTCAGTACTGTCCCTCTGACAGTGCAGCACTCTCAGTACTGACCCTCCAACAGTGCAGCACGCCCTCAGTACTGACCCTCCAACAGTGCAGTGCTCTCTCAGTACTGTCCCTCTGACAGTGCAGCACTCCCTCAGTACTGACCCTCCGACAGCGCAGCACTCCCTCAGTACTGACCCTCCGACAGCGCAGCACTTGCTCAATATTGCCACTGGGACTGTCAGCCTGGAACTTGTGCTCAACTCCCTGGAGTGGGTCTTGAACCCATGAAGAGGACGTCAGAGTGAATTCCTTTGCTGGAAACTGCTGTTTATCAACTGGGCTTTGGCTAATCTTATATCAATAGCTTGTCTCACAAGACATCCCCCTGAAACTTCCGGTCCTATAACAGTTCAAAATCTTTATTTGACCTGAACTCTGGAATCTCATGTCTCAACAGGATTGCCCTGTTCGAACACAAGATTCTGAGCAAGTTCCCTTTTTTAGTTTCAAGAAGTGATCATCCTCCAGATGATTGTCCCAACACTCCAATTATTTCATCCCTGCTCCAGGGATGTGGGCACTTAATCTAGGCTGGCATTCCTGAGGTAACATAGGAAAAGGAGGAGGCCATTCAGCCCCTCCAGCCTATTCCACCATTCAATTAGACCATGGTTGTTCCGTAACCGATTGTACCCTTTCGCCTAACAAAAATCTATCAATCACAGTTTTGAAATATCCAGTTGACTCCCAGCCTGAAAAGCTCTGAGGGGGACGAGAGTTCCAGATTTTCTGGGATTAATCGAATGTTAAGTGTAAAGAATTTAGTTGAATAGATTCTTTGAAGACCAAAAGCTCCATTTAAATCAGGTGGCGCAGTGGTTAGCACTACAGCCTCACAGCTCCAACGACCCAGGTTCAGTTTTGGGTACTGCCTGTTTGCAAGTTCTCCCTGTGACCGCGTGGGTTTCCGTCGGGTGCTCCGGTTACCTCCCACAGCCAAAGACTTGCAGGTTAATAGGAAAATTGGCCATTGTAAATTGCCCCTAGTGTAGGTAGGTCATAGGAGAATGGTGGGGATGTGGTAGGGAATATGGGATTAATGTAGGATTAGTATAAATGGGTGGTTGTTGGTTGGCACAGACTCAGTGGGCCGAAGAGCCTGTTTCAGTGCTGTATCTCTCTATGACTCTAAATTACAACAATATTTTAATTTATTTGACTGGCTTTCCCAGCTGCAGACAAATGGACTGTTGTGGACATCAGAGGGCCAACACAGGCAATGATGGGTTGAATGGCCTGCTTCCATGTTCTGTGCTTTTATGAAGACCCAGGTTCACTCCCCAGTCATCCCTGACCTCCAACAGGATTGGGATAGGAACCAGGAGCAGGCCATTTGGCCCCTCCAGCCTGTTCTGCTGGTCTGTTACATATGGAGAGATGTGTTTATGACAACAAGGATTAAGAATTTTTGACATGGGGAGTGCATTAGGCAGCCAAAAAAAGACACAAAGAATTGCCACTTGTTTGTGTGGTTCTCGAGAGGATGACAAGGTTAATGAGGCAGAACGGACTGAGATTGTGTCTAAAGATTAAACTGATTGAAGATTTCCTCTTCTTTAAATCATAGACCCGCTCACTCAATTACATCTTCCTGTGAGTCGGCTAAAAACTTATTGGTGTCTCTCACCTATTTAACCCCTCACAACACTACTTCCTGTTGTACCATCCCCACCCTCCCACACAAACCCAACTCCACACTCCCCCCCCACTTCCATACCCTCATCCTAGTGTCAACCCCGCACTCCCCACCATCAGCCTGCCACTCAGTCAGCAAGCACATAACACCAGCTCTGCGCCAAAGGTCCCCATCCCCTCGCACACAGCAGCTTTCAGCATACCCCCCTAGCTGTTCCTCTTCGGAGGTTTATAAATCACTGGTTAGGCCTCAGCTGGAGTAGTGTGTCTAACTCTGGGCTCCACACGGCCAGAAGGGTCTCACGGCCTTAGAGAGGGTGCAGTGGAGATTTACGAGAATGGTACTAAAGATGAGGGACTTCAGTTACATGGAGAGACTGGAGAAACTGGGATTGTTTGCCTTAAAGAGAAGGTTAAGAGGAGATTTAGTTGAGGCGTTCAAAATTATGAGGGATTTTGACAAGAGAAGCAAAGCAGAAACTGCTTCCACTGGCAGGAAGGCCATTGAAAACAAATTACCTGGCCATGAGCAGACTGCTGTTTGTGGGAGCTTGCTGTGCTCAAATTAGCTGTTTTCTATACTACAAAGGTGACTATATTTCAAATGGTGCTTCATTTACTATGAGGTAAAGGCCTGCTACCCGACCCGAACCCGATGGGACCCGACGACAAGTGCTGGGTTAGGGTCGGGTTGGGTCAGGCCCGGCTTTCTAGCTCAGGTCGGGTCGGGTCGGGTTGGGCTGGGTCCAGGTCAGGCTCGGGTCGGGTCGGGTCGGGCCGGACACGCACAGTAAATGCTAAGTATTAAAATAAAAAACTTATCTGAGCTGGGAGCCCAGGACGAAACTGAGTCTGTGCAGTGAGCGAGTGACGTCACGTTGACATCATCACACATGCACTGCAGCTTTGTGGAGCTTCCCAATCGGAAAGTAAGTAAAGGGATGATCAGGTCGGACTCGGGTCGGGTCAAGTCAGGGTCGGACTCGGGTCGGGCCCGGGGCGAAATTCGAGGGACTTGGGCCGGGTCGAGCTCAGGTCTGCTGTGGGTCGATCAGGTTTGGGTTGGGTTCTTTTTCCCGACCTGAGCAGGTCTTTATTATGAGGTGCTCTGGAACATCCTGAGGTTGTGAAAGGCGCTACAGAAATGCAGGTTCCTTCTTTACATGGAATGATCATCACTCCATTGAAAGTCTGTAGCTTCAGGACAGGAAGGAACCTCACCGAGAGTGTGGGTAGGTGGGGTGAGGTAAGTGGGGGTAGGGGAAGAGGTGGGGCGTAACTGGGGGGGATGGAGGGTGGAGAGAGGAAGGGGCGTAACAGGATAGGAAGGGGGAGAGCAGGGGCTGTAAAGGGGGAGGGAAGGCGGAAGACAGCGACAACTTAGAAAAGCACAGCTTTCGGTGCAAGAGAGACGAAGCTCCTTATTCGTCACAGCCTGCAATGGGAGAGGCAATGACTCTGGGAGCTCACCTTCTCGCAGATACACATCAAAGCCTCTCCTGGGAGGAATGTTACTTCAAGCAGCAAAGCAAACAAAACAGACAGGAAAAGGGAGAGAAATGAGGGCCTTATCAGTGCCATCAGCCCTGAGAGTTACCCAGCTATTACAATCCAGATGAGAGAGAGAGAGAGAGAGATGGTAATCAGACACCTAGGGTAGCCTCTGAGCTATACAATTGGTGAGTTTGGGGCTTTTGTTAGCTCAAGGCTGGGTGTGTGGAGTGGGGAAAAGAAGAAAAGTCGGCATTTCATTAACTAGGGCTTCATTACATGTATCTGATTGTGTAATTTAGCAAATGTAGAAGGGATCAGCACTGGCCTGTCATGCAAGCCCTCTTGTACTTCGATCACACAATGCAGCATAGCTGCAGGTTACTATCAACTGTGGACAATGTACAAAGCTTTGATCAAAGTTCCTTGTCAGGCAGCTGTACTCTTTGTCCATTTCCCATTGGATCCCCTTACATTAAGCGAAGGGCACCCTTTGAATTATTTCCTCTTAATGCTCATTGTCGAGCCTGCCCCCTCCCCCACCATCCCCCCAGCACACCCCATGTGAAACCAAAAGAAGGCTGTGAGGTCGCGAGGTCAGGGTATCAATGTCATTAAACAGAGCCAGTACTCGGAACTGTGTCCTTTTAATCTCCTCCTGCAGTTTTCTCCCCCTTTCCTGAATGTGATAACTCATCCTGGCATAAAAGTTGCATTTAGAACAACAACAACTGATATTTATATATAACCTTCAAAATAGAAAACATTCCAAGGCGTTATCAAACAAAATTTGATACTGAGCCAGAAAAGGAGATATTAGGACAGGTGACCAAAAGTTTGGTCAAATAGGCTCTAAGGAATGACTTAAAGGAGAGAGGAGGAGAGGTTTAGGGAGGGAATTCCAGAGCTTAGGGCCCAGGAAGCTGAAGACACAGTTGCCAAAGGTGGAGTGATTCAAATCAGGGATGTTCAAGAGGCCAGAACTGGAGACACACAGATATTTCGCCAGTTTGTGGAGCTGGAGGAGATTAGAGAGATAGGGCGGGTGAGGCCATGAAGGGATTTGAAAGCAAGGATGGCAATTTTGAAATCGAACCGTTGCTTAACCGGGAGTCAGTGTAGGTCAGCGAGCACAAGGAATGATGAGTGAATGGGATTTGGTGTGAGTTAGGACACAGGCAGCAGAGTTTTGGAATGACCTCAAGTTTACAGAGGATGGAACATGGGAGGCTGACGTGGAGTGATTTGAAATAGTCAAGCCTAATCAACAAAGGCATGGATGAGGGTTTCAGCCACAGATGAGCTGAGGCAGGGGTGGAGATGGGCGATGATATTGAGGTGGAAATCAGCAGTCTGTGATGGCACAGCTATGTAATCCTAAGATCATCTTGAAGTCAAATATGACACCAAGGTTGAGAACAGACTGGTTCAGCCTTAGACATTTGCCAGGGAGAGAGATGGAGTCAGTAGCTAGGGAACGGAGAATGGTGCAGGCATCGAAGACAATGGCTTCAATCTTCCCAATATTTAACTGGAGGAAATTTCTGCTCATCCAGTACCGGATGTCAGATAAGCAGTCTAATAATTTAGCAACAGTGGAGGAATTGAGAGAGGTGGTGCTGAGGTAGAGCTGGGTGTCATCAGCATACATGTGAAAACAGATGATGTTACCAAGGGACAGTAAGTATATGAGAAATATGATGGGGCCAAGGATAGATCCTTGAGGGATACCAGAGGTAACGCTGCAGGAGCTGGAAGAGAATCCATTGATGGTGATTCTCTGGCTACTATTAATTGGATAAGAATGGAACTAGGCACGTGCAGTCCCACCTGGCTAGACAACAGGCCAAAGAATGAGATACTAGGACAAGAGATGAAAACATGGGCAAAGTGATATAAGAACACCTTAATGGAGCAGAGAGCAGCTGAGGTTTCTGAAGGAAATTCCAGAGCTTAGGGCCTAGGTGGATGAAAGCACGGCCACCAATGGTAAAACACAAGAGGCTAAATTGGAGCAGCACAGAGATATCAGAGTTTTAGTGACTATTGCAATGTAGAGAAATGTGGCAGCCCATTTGCAGAAGGGCTGAAGTAACCTTGGTCGCTGCAGTGAGTCCTGTATATCGTACATGCTGCAAACATGATGGTGGAGAGATGGGTATTTAATTTGGGGCACCGATCAAGCAGACTGTTCTGTTCCAAGACCAGTTGTCTCAGCAGACGCCAGGGAGGTATGTGGGACCTTCCTGATCTCCATGGTTGGGACAACATAGGGACAATCATACCATAATGACCCCAAAGTAAGGGCAGATTGAATCTGTCGTAACACAGCTAGGTCATGCTTGGATGTAAATGAAAGATAGAGCTTAGCTAAGTGCAATATTAACTCAATGGACTAGGATCCTCTCTCCTTTGCTAGAAATTAATCCTTCAACTAATATTAAGTCTTCCGATATAATAATTATTTTAAAAATTCGATTCACAAGCTACTTGAAATGCAATAACGTACAAGGGCCAAGTGTGGGGAAAAGGGATTAGTTAGGACGGGTGCTTGATGGTCGGCGCAGGCGCGTTGGGCCGAAGGGCCTGTTTCTGTGCTGTAAAACTCTATGACTCTACAACTTCCAATACAGAGTAGATCCCATTCAAAGCCTCTATATCTCTCAGGTGCTAATGGTTCTTAACAACCCAAGGAAGAGGTGTTGGAGATTACAGCCACAAGTCTGTTAACAACAGCAGAATGCCTACCCTCCAGCACAGCTTAGAATAATAGACATCCATCAAAAGGACTAATATGCCAGTCAGTATCTGCTCCTTTTCAGATAACGCTAAATATTTTCTCGATGTGCACTATAGCTGTTGGCAAATTAGCAGAATTAGGCGCGCAGGCTGTTAAAAGTCTGTCAAATCACCACAAATTAGAATGCCTTGAGAAAGGAGAAATGATAATACAATCAATTATAAACCCTACATCTATAATCTACTTACATCCCGCCCATGTTGAAATGAAGGTTTGGGATTCTCTCCAACATCTCCTGCTCTAATTTCAGCAGAAATTTGGTGAAAGCCTCAAAGAAATACCTGTTGCAGCACTCGCTGTGCCATTTCTGACTCTTGCTCATTCTATCACAGTACCTCCTCACCTTGCTCAGCCTTTGTCCACACCCCCGACAAGCAACAGCCTTTTAAACCCGAGTTTGGCAATGTGTATTGCAGCTCGATGCTTGTGAGAGGGCTTGGACCTCGAGTGCACTGAAAGTGTACGACCGGAAGGTACCACAGATTGGATTCATGACCAAGCACAGAGCAAGCGGAGTCAGGAGGGGACAGGGTAGCAGAATGGACAGCAGGGTGCCTACAAAACAGAAACAGAGTAAGGGTTTAAAGTATTTTTTAAGACTGGGCAAATGCGGGAAGTGGTGTTCCACAGGGATTGGTGCTGGGATTACTGTTGTTCACCATATATATATATATATATCAACGATTTGGACTCGGGAATCACAAGTTCTATATCAAAATTTGCAGATGTCACCCAATGGTGAGGTGTAATTAATACTGCAGAAGACTACAACAAAATACGTTGAGAAACGCAGAATAGGCGTGTAATTAGAAAAATGAATTTCAATATAGACAAGTGTGAGGTGGTGCATTTTGGATGGAGGAATAAGGAAACCACATACTCCTTGGAAAATAAGACTCTAAATGAGGTAGAGAGACAGAGGAATCTGGGGGTACGGAAACACAAATCACTAAAAGTAGCCATAAAGGCCATAAAAATGCAAACACAGCACTGGGGTTCATTTCTGGAGGGATAGAATTGAAAAGCTATGTTAAACCTTCAGAACTCTGGCTGCACCACATGACGTTCTCTGAACAACTACAGCCTTCATATTACAAAAAGGATATAGAAACACTGGAGAAACTGCAAAGAAAGATTTACAGTGTTGATAACAGACTATGAGAGAGTACAACTATCAGTAAAGGCTAAACAGATGTTACGACCCAGTGTGGAAGGGGTCTCAGGCTCCCCTCTCGCCCCTTTCCTGGTGTGGCCGTAACAGGATTTTTCTTTTAAAACACAGTGATTTTAGCTTACCCCCTCAGTGAGCCCTTTGCTCACTGCACTCTAATTGTAATTGCAAATGAACCTATCAGACAGGTTTTCTTAGGTTTAAACAAGAAAGTTGTAAGTTTATCACTCTAACTCAGTTAAAATTACTAAAATATGCAACACAACCATGCTAGCATGTATATGAGAGAAACACTCACACAAATAGATACAGAGGGGAGGAAAGAATTTGGGGGGGGGGGCGTTGGGGGGCGCTGGTTGAAGTAGAATTCGTAATAAAGGGAATTCAGTTACTGGGTGGAAATGTCCTTGATGAAAGTTGAAGTCTTGGAGTTCTCGCTAGGGCCCAGGGCACAATTTCCAGCTTGCTGAAGAAGTGTTCTGTCTTGAGGTTGAAGCTGTTGCCATGGGTCCTTGGGACTTTGCTGGAGAGAGAGAGAGACAGGGAGAGAGAGCTTCCTTCTCTTTTGTCTTCAAATTGCAGTCTGTTATCTTTCTGTGTGGCACAATTCAAACAGACCCCAGTTTGGCCAGCAGGTAAGTCATGTGACCATCTCTTTGTTTGAAATAGCAACTTCTTACAGGGTTGCTGGACTTCAGAGTCTCCCAGACACTGGGTGGGGGTGGGGGTGAGGGAGGGGGAGGGGGGTGGGGGAGGGGTGAGGGGGTGGTGGAGAGCTGGCTCTTACACAGACAAGATGTGAATCATCACTGTTGCCCAGACCAATCTTGTTAATTGAATCAGTGAGCACTTCCATTGTCTCTCTATTCAACTGTCTCTCAGAATGCAAATGTGCAGCCATGTTTTCAGCCACTGAGTTCTGTTTTTTTTAAAATAAGTTCTGTGCAATGCCCAGTAAAAAAAAGTTCAAGTTGTGTCCCATATGACAAAATTAATATGTTTCCATTTGGCGGGTTTGATTTCCATCACAAAGAATGGGCTTCTTTTCTCTGATAGAGGATTTGAAATCTATGAGGGGGTTTGATAGTGTAGATGTAGAGAAGATGTTTCCATTTGTGGGGGAGACCAAAACTAGGGACCATTAATATAAGATAGTCACTGATAAATCCAATAAGGAATTCAGGAGAAACTTCTTTCTCCAGAGAGTGCTGAGAATGTGGAACTCACTACTACATGGAGTGGTTGCGGTGAATAGCATAGATTCATTTAAGGGGAAGCTACATAAGCACATGATAGGGTTAGATGCAGTAGGTGGGAGGAGGCTCGTATGGAGCATAAATGTTGCCATAGACAAGTTGGGCCGAATGGTCTGTTTCTGTGCTCTGAATACTAAGTTTCAAAGTAGAATGATTAGCTGAGGAATGGCTGGATATGGATGGTGAGTGGCTGAAGCTGTTGATATAAAGAATGAGCAGATTGAGAGAAGGAAAAGCTCTCGTCTAATGGAACCTTCAGGTGAGCCAGAAGCTAATGCACAGATTGGGCAATCAAAGAAGAAACTCGAAATAAATGAGTGTAAGTTTGGTGGCAATGGAAATGTGTTTAGTAGTGTAAGGTGCCATATTGGGTGAAAAGCAATGTTTATGTCCAAGGCAATGACAGCTGATTCAGGAAAAGGTTGTAACTAACACACACACAAACGTGCACACGTGCATACACACACCAAACTGCCTACAAAACAAGAAACAGATGCTCCCACCGCAATACTGCAGGAGTGCTGCACTATCGGAGGTGACATCTTTAGGGTGAGAGATGTTAAACTGAGGCCCCATCTGCCTTCTCAGTAGATGTAAAAGACCCCACGACCATTATTCCAAAAAGAGCAGGGAGTTCTCCCTGGTGTCCTGGGCCAATATTTATCCCACAACCAATATCATTAAAACGGATGATCTGGTCATTTGGTTCATTGCTGCTTGTGGGGCCTTGCTGTGTGCAATTGGCTGCTGCATTTCATATAATACATGAGTAACTACACTTCACTGGCTGTAAAGTGCTTTGGAACATCCTGAGGTGGTGAAAGGTGTTATATAAATGCAAGTCTTTTGTTTCAAAGAGAATTGTGAAGACAATCCAATCGATAGTCTTGCAAATGAATGTGAGACAGTTTATTCACTGACAACTCACATGTTCTCAATTACTAATCCTCTATAGGAGTGGGAATGAAAGACTTTGAAGTTTCCCAGTCCATTTGAATTTGTAACAAGAAAACATTGAGTAGAAATTGTGGTTCCAAGTTTTTTAATATGGCTTGTAGAATGAGTCTACTTGACAAGGCCTGCATTATGATTAAAATCGCTAAAGTGTTCTGATGTGACGTGCCAGAATGGATTGAACATTTGCGAAAGACTTAAGCCACTTTCATGGTGGCATTCGGTCCTTGCTGGTGAACGTCAGCACTCTGCACACAAAAGGTCTCGCGCCACCCCAACACCAAGGCCCCATAATTGGGAGGACACAGGCTGGACACACACAGACCGTATAGTATCTGACAGGAGTGAATCGTTCCCTTTACCCACTGTGCACTGTACTTGTATAGGAACTGACACTGATACACATGGGGCATACTGCATTAGATGAGAGTGAATTGGTCCCCTTTAGGCATAGTGTACTGAACATGTACAGGACCTGACACTGAGACACACACAGGCCATACAGTACTGGACAGGAATGAAGTGGGTCACCCATAGAACTGTAAATACGCCTTTTGTATGAATTAATATCAAATCAATTGACCATGAATAAAAGAGGAATCACAAGTTGCCTCAATCACACAGAAACATCTCAGAACAAAATCAGAAAAACTCCTTCTTAATTGTTTTATCGCACACAGAGCAGTCTGAGCAGCTGGAAGAAACCAAAATCTCTGTAGTTATGAAAGCAAGACCCTTATATCAAGTCTCTGCCATGTCCAACATCACAAGAGTTATGTAATGAGAAACTCTCCCGTAAACCGATGCATGTTAACCCTGTGTGATAACACTACTCTCACTCCCAGTGAGGGATCAGTACATACCGACTCTTCACCCACAAATACTCTCTCTACAGCCCAGTGATGACCAATAGAAATTGCTGACTTAGCCCTGGGTGAAGCTACCGCAATATCCTTATTATAGAAAAGGCCTCACACACAATATGGATACACGTACTTCATGTGTATATATTCACTGAAGCACCTCCCACCAGTCAGTCACCAAGGAAGTAAAGCAGCCACAATGATCAAAGACACACTCACACAGTCTGCTTTTCCTCTCGCCATTTTAGCCAATGAATGAAAAGGTTAAAGTTCATACACACATACCATGTGAGCATTTAGATCACATGACCCAAGACAGCATCTATTTGTGTTTTATTTACCAATCTGAAATGCAATTAGCCACATGTGGTTGGATTCCCAACTGGCCACATGTGGATGATACAACGCACATCTGGGAAGTCAGAACCTCGAACCATGCTACTGGACGGGTCTCACAGCTCAAAACACCAAGTCTGTTTGCCCATCCTGAAATGGAGGCAACATGCCTTAACATGGATATTTCAGATCGGCTTCCCTCTCAGCGGAACATCTGTCTACTTACAGGCCACCTCCAGCGACGCGTTGTGGCTGACAGCCTCTCCCAGGTAGTTCCTGGCCACGCAGACGTAGCTTCCCTCGTCGGGTTTACTCCTCCGCCCGTGCACGATGCGCAGGAAGAACAAGGAGCCGCTGGGCAGCAGCATGCGGTGGGAGCGGGGGTCATCCTTGTCCGTCTCCACCCGCTCCCCATCCTTGTACCACTCGACAGTGGGGCTTGGCCTTCCCTCGGCCTTGCAGTTCAGAGTGGCCGGCTCCCCCTTGGACACGATCAGATCGGAGGGGTGTTCCGCAATCCGGGGTGGGAAATCCTCCTGCCGAAGACGGGATCCTGAGAGAGACAGAAAGAGGTAAAAATATAAAATTAGACTCTTTTTTTTTCCCTTGAGGACTCATCACCTTTTTCACTTCCACCTCTATAGCATCGCCTGTCTCTGTGCCTGCTTCGGTTCATCTGCTGCTGAAACCTCCATCCATGACTTGGTTACTTCCAGATCTGACTAGTCCATTGCACTCCTGACAGGTCTCCTGTCTTCTACCCTCCATAAACTTCAACTCATCCAAAACTCTGCTGCCCTTAGCCCTAACTCACACCTTGTCCTGTTCACCTATAGCCCCTGTGTTTACTGACCTCCATTGACTCCAGATCCAGCAACACTTCAATGTTAAAATTCTCATCCTTGTTTTCAAATCCCTCTATGGTCTTGCCCCTCCCTATCTCTGTAATCTCCTCCAGCCCCAAAACCCTCCAAGAAATCAGCACTCCTCCAATTCTGGCCTTTTGCACATTCCCAAATTTTATCGCTCAACCATTGGTGGCCATGCCTTCAGCTGTCAAGGCACTAAACTCTGGAGTTCCCTCCCTAAACTTTGCCAACTTTCTCTCCTCCTTTAAAGCTGTCCTTAAAACCTCTTTGACCAAGCTTTTAGTCACCTATCCTGATATCTCCGTATGTGGCTCAGTGTCAAATTCAGTACAATAATTGCTCCTGTAAAGGGTTGGGACATTTTTTTTTATTCGATCGTGGGATGTGGGAGTTGCTGGCTAGGCCTGAATTTATTGCCCATCCCTAAATGCCCTTGAGAAGGTGGTGGTGAGCTGCCTTCTTGAACCGCTGCAGTCCATGTGGGGTAGGTACACCCACAGTGCTGTTATGTTAAAAGGGCTATATAATTGTGTACTGTTGTTAAAGGAGGTGGTAACATCACAAACCAATTTTGCATCACTGCCAAAAGTACTTGACCTTGTTGGGTTAGTTTCATAGGGTTCTATCTCCCTACTATCTTCACCCCAGGTGTTATTGGTCAGCTACTGGACTGTGGAGGCCATGCACACACAAACACTGGCTAGCAGGGGAACAATCAGAAGCACAAAGTCTAATAGACTCTTCCCATCCTTGGCCCAGGAACACTGGTGAATTGGACCCTAATCTGCACAACTCCTTGCAGTTGAGGCCAGGATTACCAACTCTGATTGGCCGCATTCCTGGATGCTACATCGTATGATCACCCGCCCTGAGACTCCTGCTATTGGTCGGCAGACATGCCCCTCCTCGTGGCACGCTGCCATCCCACGACCAATCGGAAAGTGAATAGACTCTTCAACACCCAATGGATGATCCTTGACTGTCAGGCAAAATCCTTCTCCAGTACTTTTATAACTGAAGTACAGTGTTAAAGAAAATGAAAAGAAATACAAATTTTCTTATAATCCCAATGATTTTTCTCCCTGGGTTATCTAATCCCAGCGTCCATGAGGGAAGCTTTTAGTTCCTGGAGGTTATGGTGCAATCCCGGAGGATTTGCAAACCCTAACTATGGCCCATACCAAACACAAGACAACTTGACAGGTTAAGGAGAAGGGGGTCTAAAATCAGGCCCTCTCCTGATCTGAACAGCTCACCAGGGATGGTTCAAGCCATCACATAGCCAGCCCTGTGAAAAGATTCATTTCCAGGTGCACAGAGGGCTGGTTTCACTTTGGGAAGAGGTGGTTTAGGACCCAAGCTGTCTGGAATGCAGCCAGTAATGACAGGGAAGGAATAAAAAACACTTTTAGGAATTTCTTTTCCTTGCGTAAGTGAAGCCTTTCCTCCCCACAATAGTTTGCAGATTGGCTGGCTGATCTAAGGCCTTGCTCTTTGCAACTGCTCAGCCTGCTGAAGCCAATGGCAATTCAGCACTAATTTACTGAACCCAATGCTCAGACCAACGGGACTCGAGAGTAAGCCACAAAAAGTCCAAAACAATCGGGTGGTTTTATTAATCGTGACACAGAGCAGAATCAGGCATAGGGCTATGAGGAGACAGTGGGGCAATGGGATTGGTTTGGGAGTGATACAGGGCTATGGGGAGAGAGTGGGGCAATGGGATTGGTTTGGGAGTGATACAGGGCTATGGAGAGAGAGCGGGGCAGTGGGATTGGTTTGGGCGTGATACAGGGCTATGGGGAGAGAGTGGGGCAATGGGATTGGTTTGGGATTGATACAGGGCTATGGGGAGAGAGTGGGGCTGTGGGATTGGTTTGGGATTGATACAGGGCTATGGAGAGAGAGCGGGGCAGTGGGATTGGTTTGGGATTGATACAAGGCTATGGAGAGAGAGCGGGGCAGTGGGATTGGTTTGGGCGTGATACAGGGCTATGGGGAGAGAGTGGGGCAATGGGATTGGTTTGGGATTGATACAGGGCTATGGGGAGAGAGTGGGGCAATGGGATTGGTTTGGGATTGATAAAGGGCTATGAGGAGAGAGTGGGGCAATGGGATTGGTTTGGGAGTGATACAGGGCTATGGGGAGAGAGTGGGGCAATGGGATTGGTTTGGGAGTGATACAGGGCTATGGGGAGAGAGTGGGGCAATGGGATTGGTTTGGGTGATACAGGGCTATGGGGAGAGAGTGGGGCAATGGGATTGGTTTGGGATTGATACAGGGCTATGGGGAGACAGTGGGGCAATGGGAATGGTTTGTGATTGATACAGGGCCAAAGGGAGAGAGCGGGGAAGTGGGATTAGTTTGGGATAGGTCTAGCAAATAATTAACATGAGGATGATGGGATGAATAGCTGCATCCTACTCTGTAAACCTGTAGGAGTCTATGATTAAGTCACTAAAGCGCAGACTGTTCAGTGGAGCAGAATCACTGCTGGTAAAATGTCAATAATCTCAGGAGAGGGCGTGGGGTTAGGGAATAGGGAAATATGTATATAAAGCATTCTGAGGGTTATCCAAGAAGTGGTTAATACTGATTACATCATTGGATTTGCCCAGAAGCTTGCAGTGATTTGAAAATCACTCAGTATATGATACTCATTAGTTTACAGTAAATCCTGTGTCAGTCACATTTTACTTAAATTCGATTTAGTGGATTCGAATCCATATCCCAGAGCATTAGCCTGGGCATCTGGTTACTAGTCCAGTGGCACTACCACTACACCACTATCTCCCATGGCCCATGGAGAAATGGAACTAGAAAAAACAGTGCACTCCTCCCACTTTGGTCATAACAGGGGGAATATTCTTTCTCTCCTATCAAAACCTCTCATCTTCTTAAAATCCTGTATTCGGTCACCTCTTAACCTTCTCTGTTTCAAGGAGAACTGTTCTAACTTTTCCAAACTCTCCCCATAACTGAATTCCCTCCAGCCCAGCGCCATCTGGTAAACCTCCCCTCTATCTTTTCCATCCTTTCCATCTTTCCTGAAGTTTGGAGCCCAGAATTGTCTACATTATTCCAGCTGAGGTCTAACCAGTAATTAATAAAGTTCCAGTATCATCTCATTGTTTGCACAATCTATTCCTCTATTTATAAACCCAAGTAACCTATAAGCTTTTTTAATCACCTTACCAACTTGCCCTGCTTTCTTTGTGTATACAGATACCAAGGTGTCACTGCTCATCTACATTCTTGAACATTGTGCCACTTACAGGAACAGGAGGAGGCCACTTGTCCCCTGGTACGGGATGTTGGATCATTGTGCAAATCACTGCATAATCTTCTAAATTCCAAGGAATACAACACCAGTTTGTATAATCTCTCATTGTAATTTACCTTGGAGTCCTGGTATTATTGTGGTAAATCTATGCTGCACTCCCTCCAAGCCAATACGTCCTTCAGTAGTAAATGGTCTTTCCATATTTGTCCTCCAGAGTGCATTAACTTCACACATCTCTGCATTGACTACCATCTGCCATGCGTCTGCCCATTTCACCATCCTATATCATCCTGAAGCCTCTCACTATCCTTATCACTATCTACTACCTTGCCACGTTTTGTATCATCTGTAAACTTTATAAAGCTGCTCGCTACACCTGAGTCTAGGTCATTTATAAAAACGGAAAAGAGTAATGGACCCATCTTTATTTTTACAGGTTTGGATACTCAAAGAGAGCACAAGGCAAGATAATAAATTAACTGTTATTCCCAGAGGTGGTAGAATTATTGAATAGTCATAGAATCATTGAATAGTACAGGAGGCAACCATTCGGCCCATCGAGTCTGCAGCAGCTCTTTTGAGGAACAATCCAGTTAGTCCCACTCCCCCGCTTTTTCCCCATATCCCTGCAATTTTTTCTCCTTCAACCTTCAAGTATTTATCTAATTCCTTTCTGAAGGCTCCTATTGATTCTGTATCTATCACGCTATCAGGCAGTGTATTCCAATTCCTAACTACTCGTACCAATGTACCTTCAGTATCTGGCTCATTAATGTGTGAAGTTTTTGTTGTCTCACTGGCTGTAGAACGTGACTATAAGCTTAACTTCAAACCAATGTGAAATCACTTTAATCTGAAAAAATTACCACTTGTTTGTAACTCACTTCCAAATGTCGCCAGGGGTCATCTGGGCAAAACCACTAAACATGACAAACAGCAATGTGTGTGTATACTGTGGATACTATCCTCAACTAGTCTTTAAATTAGATTTAAAATAATTGACAAAAGAACTGTAAGGGAAATAAGGAGGCATTTTTTCACACAGAGGGCTGTTAAGATGAGGAACTCATCACCGAGTGGAAGGAGACAGAGGAGCTTTCAAAACACAATTGGACATGTACTTGAAGAGGACTAATTTATTCTTCTTCTTCTTTGGCCTCCTTCTCTCGAGAGACAATGGGTAAGCGCCTGGAGGTGGTCAGTGGTTTGTGAAGCAGCGCCTGGAGTGGCTATAAAGGCCAATACTAGAGTGACAGACTCTTCCACAGGTGCTGCAGATAAAATTGGTTGTCGGGGCTGTTACACAGTTGGCTCTCCCCTTGCGCTTCTGTCTTTTTTGCTGCCAACTGCTAAGTCTCTTCGACTCGCCACGCTTTAGCCCCACCTTTATGGCTGTTCGCCAACTCTGGCGATCACTGGCAACTGACTCCCACGACGTGATCAATGTCACAGGACTTCATGTTGCATTTGCAGACGTCTTTAAAGCGGAGATATGGACGGCCGGTGGGTCTGATATCAGTGGCGAGCTCGCTCTACAATGTGTCCTTGGGGATCCTGCCATCTTCCATGCGGCTCACATGGCCAAGCCATCTCAAGCGCCGCTGACTCAGTAGGTTGTAAATACTGGCTACTATGGGAAAAAATCTGGAGTGTGGGACTAAATAGGACAGCTCTTTAGTATAACTAGCACAAGCATGAAGATTGGAATAGCCTTCTTCTGTGCTGTCAGATTCGATGATTCTAAACCAGCTTCTCAAAAAGCAAGATAATATTCTTTATGCTAAACTATTACAACTTACAAATTAGGAGCAGAAGAAGGCCATTCGGCCCCTCGGGTCTGCTCTGCCATTCAATAAGATCATGGCTGATCTGTTTGTGTCTCCCATTCCGCACTCCCATTTACCCCCGATAACCCTTGATTCCCTTGCCTAACAAGGATCTATCTACCTCTGCCTTAAAAATATTCAATGACCCCGCCTCCACCACCTTCTGAGGCAGAGTTCCAAAGTCGCACAACCCGCTGAGAGAAAAAAATTTCTCCTCCTCTCTGTCCTAAAAGGGCGACCCCTAATTTTAAAAGAATGCCCTCTAGTTCTGGACTCACCCACAAGAGGAAACATCCCCTCTACATCCACCTTGTCAACACTATTCAGGATCTTATACACTTCAATCAAGTCTCCCCTCACTCTTCTAAACTCCAGTGGGCGGTACAGTGGCGCAGTGGTTAGCACCGCAGCCTCACAGCTCCAGCGACCCGGGTTCAATTCTGGGTACTGCCTGTGTGGAGTTTGCAAGTTCTCCCTGTGTCTGCGTGGGTTTCCTCCGGGTGCTCCGGTTTCCTCGCTCCGGTTTCCTCCCACATGCCAAAGACTTGCAGGTTGATAGGTAAATTGGCCATTATAAATTGCCCCTAGTATAGGTAGGTGGTAGGGAAATATAGGGACAGGTGGGGATGTGGTAGGAATATGGAATTAGTGTAGGATTAGTATAAATGGTCGGCACAGACTCGGTGGGCCGAAGGGCCTGTTTCAATGCTGTATCTCTAAACTAAACTCCAGTGAAAACAAGCCTAGTCTGTCCGACCTTTCCTCATAAGACAACCCACTCTTTCCAGGTATCAATCTAGTAAACCTCCTCTGAACTGCCTCCAAAGGAGCTCACTCACATATCTGCAGGTGTTTCTTTCCCGATTCCTGCAACTAACTGGCCTGACCACGATCTTTAAAGGTTTCATATCAACTCAATGAGCCAGACAGTGCTGGAAGAATAACAGTGTGGTAGCGATGCACGCTGTTATTTATTTATGCCTTCACTACCTCCAGACTTAACTATTCCAACATTCCCGGTCAAGAAACATCTTTTTTTTCTTTTTTTTGATTTTAAAATTCTCGTCCTTGGTTTCAAATCCCTCCATGGCCTCGTCCCTCCCTATCTCTTTAATCTCCTCCAGCCCCACAACCCCTAAGATATCTGCGCTCCTCTAATTCTGGCCTCTTGTGCATCCCTGATTTTAATTGCTTCACCATTGGTGGCCGAGCCTTCCGTTGCCTAGGCCCTAAGCCTCTCCGCCTCACCTTCCTCTTGAAGACACTCCTTAAAATCTACCTCTTTCACCAATGTTTCGGCCATCTGATCGAATATCTCCTTTTGTGGCTCAATATCATACTTTGCTTTATAATGTTCCCATGAAGTACTTTGGGACATTTTATTACGTTAAAGGCGCTATATAAATATAAGTGATAGTTGCTGTACTAATGCACAAATTGGCCAGCAGATTCAGGGGGTGAAGAGATACACCGTGAGTTGTGAGTCTCCACAGCTTGCTTGTTGGTTTGCGCTGGTTGGTTTGCACATACAACTCACCCTGAGCCTCCCCACTAGTTTGAAGAACTTGCTGGATTTACACATTAATTTCCCGTTAAACTTGCCAGAAAGTTAAAGCTAGAACTTAACAGTTTAAGTAACTTTTAACAATGTCACAATTATTAATGCAATTTCCATCAATCTCTCCGGCCCAGAAATGGAACAATTTAAACTGTGGCATCAAAACAAGAAATGCTGGAAATACTCAGCAGGTCTGGCAGCATCTGTGGAGAGAGAAGCAGAGATAACCTTTCAGGTCAGTGACCCTTCTTCAGAACTAGCAAATATTAGAAATATGAAAGGTTATAAACAAGTAAAGTGGGGGTGGGGCAAGAGATAACAAAGGAGAAGGTGAAGATAGGACAAGGTCACAGAATAGCTGACCAGAAGGTCATGGAGCAAAGGCAAACAATATGTTAATGGTGCGTTGGTCGTGGAGCAAAGGCAAACAATATAGTTTCTTGTGAACTCTGCTTATCGATCGGCAGATGCTGCCAGACCTGCTCAGTATTTCCAGCATTTCTTGTTTTTATTTCAGATTTCCAGCATCCACAGTATTTTGCTTTTATTAAACTGTGGCATCTCATTCCTGCAGGGAATAAAATGTTGTTTGCGATTTTATAACTGTCAGATTTTAAATTTTTAACCTTTTCTTATTTTTGATTTCTATCTCTTTTTTTCTCCCTCATAATCCAATCTTTCTTTCCCTCTCTTTATTTCTCTTTATGTGCCCAATGCAAAGTCGCTCTATTTCTTCTCCGTCATGCTTCTGTTTATTATTCAATCCTTAAATCTAATTGGTTAAGGAGATAGGCTGTTAGTCCCATCCTTCATGAGGGTCCCAGGTTCCCTGCTTTCCTCACCGCACCGTTATCAGCTCATACTTCCAGCACGTTATGGTGCAAATTATATTTAAGTTGAAGGGTGCAGGAAAAACTCTAAGTATTCTGGGCCAATCACTTAAGTAGGTCTCATTTTTAAATCCTGATCCAACATGTATAGGTTTTAATACCTGTCAGCTAAGTTCAAACGAGACTAGCAATCACACACATGAGTAAGCAAATCACAGGATATGTCTCTGTTTGCATGACTTTCGTGTCCACCCATCAAGCTACCTGTCTAGAGACAAAATCAAACAAGAGGACTATTACATTGTACAGGGTTAGAGTTTACAGAATTTGGAATATAGCTTGTTTATAAACTACTGGAATACTGTGGCTCAATTAAAGCAGCCAATACCACAACAACTTGCATTTATATAGCGTCTTTAACATAGTTAAAACATTGCAAGGCTCTTCTTAGGGCCATTACCAACATAATTAGACACCGAGCCACATCAGGACAGAATAAGTCAAGTGACCAAAAGCTTGGCCAAAGAAGTAAGATTTATTTACTCATTCATGGGATGTGGGCGTCAGTGGCCAGGCCAGCATTTATTGCCCATCCCTAATTGCCCTTGAGAAGGTGGTGGTGAGCTGCCTTCTTGAACCGCTGCAGTCCAGGTGGGGTAGGTACACCCACAGTGCTGCTAGGAAAGGACTTCCAGGATTTTGACTAAGTGACAGTGAAGGAACGGCGATATAGTTCCAAATCAGGATGGTGTGTGACTTGGAGGAGAACTTGCAGGTGGTGGTGTTCCCATGCATCTGCTGTCCTTCGAGGTGGTCGAGGTTGTGGGTTTGAAAGGTGCTGTCGAAGGAGCCTTGGTGAGTTGCTGCAGTGCATCTTGTAGATTGTACACACTGCTGCCATTGTGTGTCAGTGGTGGAGGGAGTGAATGTTTGTAGATGGGGTGCCTAGTACACCAGGCCACCTGGTCCAGAGGCCTCAAAGTACACTAGGCCGCCTGGTCCAGAGGCCTCAAAGTACATTAGGCCACCTGGTCCAGAGGCCTCAAAGTACACTAGGCCGCCTGGTCCAGAGGCCTCAAAGTACACTAGGCCGTCTGGTCCAGAGGCCTCAAAGTACACTAGGCTGCCTGATCCAGTGGCCTAAAAGTACACTAGGCCACCTGGTTCAGAGGCCTCAAAGTACACTAGGCTGCCTGGTCCAGAGGCCTCAAAGTACACTAGGCCGTCTGGTCCAGAGGCCTCAAAGTACACTAGGCTGCCTGATCCAGTGGCCTAAAAGTACACTAGGCCACCTGGTTCAGAGGCCTCAAAGTACACTAGGCTGCCTGGTCCAGAGGCCTCAAAGTACACTAGGCTGCCTGGTCCAGTGGCCTAAAAGTACACTAGACCACCTGGTCCAGAGACCTCAAAGTAGACTAGGCCGCCTGGTCCAGAGACCTCAAAGTAGACTAGGCCGCCTGGTCCAGAGACCTCAAAGTACATGAGGCCGCCTGGTCCAGAGACCTCAAAGTACACTAGACCACCTGGTCCAGAAGCCTCAAAGTACACTAGGCCGCCTGGTCCAGAGCCCTCAAAATTCACAAGAGCGCCTACTGCAAAGTCCTCAAAGCACACCGGACCACCAGGTGCATAGGTCTCAAAGTTCACAAGTGGTACTGTCAAGAAGAGTCCTACAAGAATTAATTTAAAATAGACTAGCAAATAATACTTACATAAAAATCAGTACATACACACACATGTATTATCGTCTCCTTGGATGAAAGGGTTAACATAGCAGGGAAAGGGATTCAGGGCCACGCTATGAGGTGTAAAATGCAGAATGTTTTAAAGTAGAGACTATTTCCTGGATTTATAAAGCTAATTATATAGTACTTCATCCGTCCATTCACTGATTGAGCTAAATGTCAGTGACTGCAGTCAGGTATTTAAGGGATTAGGGTTAGACAAATCCCTTTGGGAATGGAATGCACTACGTTTTTATTTTGCTGAGTCTCTGGGGTTTTATTCCATCGAGTCGCTGGTGTTTTTTATTCTGACCCAGATGCAGTCAGTTGGTGCTGGTTACGGGTAGGATGCATTTATCCTGGACAGTTTGTTTCTGTGAAGAATTCCTGTGTGCGTGCTGGGTTAAGTTCCTAGCCTGACCTCTGATAGCTGAGCAGGTGGTGCATTCCACATAAGGAACACTCGAAGGCCAGACTTAAAAAGGCTGTGCCTTGACAAAATACTGAGCTCAGCAAAAGAGTTTGCAAACAGAACACACCATGAGGAGAGAGTGGTGCGGGAGGAAGGTGGACCTTCTATAGACAGACGAAAAACTTTGAGTGCACATTTATGATGTCACGGCACAGCGACAAGAGGAAATTCACCCCCTTCTGTGCCATGGGTTGGATCGAAACCCGGGCTTGTTTCTCCTGGAGCTGACTGATATCACTACATGCAAAAAGCTTGCTGGGATGTTGGGTGATGTACCGAACTTTACAGGTGCACTTTGTTAAGTAGCAATCATGTGTGCTGAACATCAGCACACTTGGGAATTGCCATGTGCGGCTGCATAGAATTTACAGAACAGAAACAGGCCATTCAGCCCAACTGGTCTGTACTGGTATTTATGCTCCACACAAGCCTCCTCCCACCCTACTTCCTCTCATCCTATCAGCAGAACTTTCTATTCCTTTCTCCCTCGTGTGCTTATCCCCTTAAATATATCTATACTATTTGCCTGAACCACTCTCTAAGGTAGCGAGTTCCACATTCTCACCACTCTCTGGGTAGAGAAGTTTCTCCTGAATTCCCCATTGGATTTATTAGTGACTGTCTTATATTTATGGTCCCTAGTTTTGATCTCCCCACACACAAAGGGCGGTAGAAGTTTGGAACTCTCTTCCACAATCCCACAAAGGGCACACAGTGGCGCAGTGGTTAGCACCGCAGCCTCACAGCTCCAGTGACCCGGGTTCGATTCCGGGTACTGCCTGTGTGGAGTTTGCAAGTTCTCCCTGTGTCTGCGTGGGTTTCCTCCGGGTGCTGCGGTTTCCTCCCACAGCCAAAAGACTTGCAGGTTGATAGCTAAATTGGCCATTATAAATTGCCCCTAGTATAGGTAGGTGGTAGGGGAATATAGGGACAGGTGAGGATGTGGTAAGAATATGGGATTAGTGTAGGATTAGTATAAATGGGTGGTTAATGGTCGACACAGACCCGGTGGGCCGAAGGGCCTGTTTCAGTGCTGTTTCTCTAAATCTAAATCTAAATCAAATTGATGCTCCGTCAAATGCAATTTTTCAATCCAAGATTGATAGATTTCTGTTAACCAAAAATATTAAGGAATGTGGGGAAAAGGCAGGTAAATGGAGTTAGGTCACAGATCAGCCATGTACTCATTGAAAGATGGAACAGATTCGAGGGGCTGAATGGCCTCTTCCTGTTCCTGTGTTTCGAAATGGAAACATCTCAATGTCTACCATATCAAACCCTTTCATAATTTTAAAGACCCCCTCGATCTTCCCTCTGCCTTCTCTTTTCTAGAGAAAAGATCCCTAGCCATATATCTCAGGCTATAAACTACAAATCAGGACAATTAAGAAATAAAATTAGTAAAAAAGATGTTTGCAAACACAGCAGATTTTATTAGACTACAGAACTTTTCTTAAACTTACAGGCCCTGTCCCAAAACAATAAAAGCATCATGAAACTAGTCATGTTCTGCAGTGCCACTTCACCCAGCACACACAATACAAAGAGCCGACATGAAACGGGTTATTACTGCAGCAATGAGTTCCATCACCAGATCCTACCACAGCCTGAAGAGAACTGAACTAAAAGTGAGCAGTCCTGAAATGTCTGTCCTCCACTGCTCTTCAGATGCTCAAAGAGACTTGGCTGTGCTCTACAAGGAACACAGAAAGTTAGCATGCAGGTACAGCAAGCAATTCGGAACGCAAATGGCACATTGGCCCTTATTGCAAGGGGATTGGAGTACAAGAATAAAGAAGTATTGCTACAACTATACAGGGCTTTGGTGAGACCACATCTGGAATACTATGGGCGGTTTTGACTCCATATATAAGCAAGGATATATTTGTATTGGAGGCAGTACAGTGAAGGTTCACTAGATTAGTTCCTGGGATGAGAGGGCTGGCTTACAATGAGAGGCTGAGTAAATTGGTTCTATATTCTCTGGATTTTAGAAGAAAATGCAGAGAATATCTCATTGGAAGTTACAAGATCCTGAAGGAGCTTTACAAGGTAGACACTGAGAGGTTGTTTCCCCAGGTTACGGAATCTACAATTTCAAAATAAGGGGGAAGCCACGTAGGACAGAGATGAGGAGAAATTCCTTTACTCAGAGGGTTGTGAATCTTTGGAATTCTCTACCCCAGGGGGCTGTGGAAGCTCAGTCATTGAGTATGTTTAAAGCAGAGATTGACAGATTTCTAAATACAAATGGCATAAGGGGATGTGAGGATAGTGTGGGAAAAAGGCATTGAAGTGGATGATCAGCCATGATCGTACTGAATGGCGCAGCAGGCTCGATGGGCCATATGGTCTACTTTTGCTCCTATTTCTTATGTTCTTAACAGGGAGCGCGGGTCAGAGTGATGACCTTTAGGCAACATTCCCCGATTGCAAATCACTCGGACAAGGTGAGAAATTAACAGTCTGCCAGACAGGAGAAACTACTGGTAAGTGGGTCAACAACACATGCAATATTGCAACTAAATGTTGGGCATAGTAGTGCAGTGGTTTATGCTACTAGACTAGTAATCCAGAGGGCCTGGACTAGAAATCAAGAGAACATGATTTCAAATCCAGCTGTGGGCAGTTTGAGAATTGAAATTCTGTTTAAAAGAAAATCTGGAAATAAAAAGCTGGTCTCAGTGAAACTGACCATGAAACTGTCGGATTGTTGTAAAAACCAAATTGGTTCACTAATGTCCCTTTAAGGAAGGAAACCTGCTGTCCTTACCCAGTCTGGGCCTATATGTGACTCCAGTCCCACACCCAAAGTACATGACCTGAGCCACAACTGACCTTAAAATAAGAAACAGACTTTTGGACGCAAAAAAATGGATAAAACACTTAGCATTTTCATTCAAAGGGTGTGTCAACCCTTTGATATATTTACAGTGTTCTTGGGATGTGAGCAACACTGTCAAGGCAGCAATTATTGCCCATCCCTTGTTGCCCCGAGACTATTAAGAGTCAACCACATAGCATAAAACTGGAGTCATATGTAAGCCAGTGTGGGTAGGAGTGACAAGTTCCCTCCTCTGATGGCCACTGGTGAACCAATTAGCTTCTTACAATAACCTGGCAGCTTTTATGGTCAATTTCTGGTGCGATCCCACAAATTACCAGTTGCACTCGAATTCAATTTCACATCTTATACACTGGGATTTGAATTCACAATCTCTGGCTTGTTAGCCCAGTATTTTCACAATGACCATTCCCTTCACTCATTTATATATAGAACATCACCCCCACCAAAGTCAAGTGCCATCAAGGCAGCTCTTTGGCCAATAATGTTGAGTGTTCCCTTCATCCGAGGCATAATGAGGTAAGAACACAACCTGTAATTTTGTGGCTTTTGTGATTTAATAGTTTTGACTCGTCATTGGGAGTCACAACACAGAGCACAACACAGGAGAAAATAGGAAGGGTGTAGCTGGGAGTGGAGTTAAGGGGATGAACTCTGGTCCAACTTGCAATTTTTGGTAAAAGTTTAGGACACACTTCAGTGCAAGCCACCACGGCCAGAAGCTTAGGCCTAGCTTTCATTTGAGAGTCAAGGGCCAAAGATGCCTGAACATCCAGCAGGCTACACAAAACAACAGCTTCTCTCCTACAGCCAGCAGCTATGTGACTGTGCAACAAATCACAGCCAAAATAAGCATTTCTATCAAGCTGCATAGAAGAAAGAAAGACAGACTTGAATTTATGTAATGCTTTTCACAACGTCACGATGTCTCTTTAGAGCCAACAAAGTACTTTTCTTTTAAGTTCAGACAATATTGAAATGTGGGAAATGTAGCAGCTACTTTGCACACAGCAAAAGCTCACAAACAGTAATGTGATAAATGGCCAGAAGCTGGGGTTGTTCTCCCTACAGAAGAGGTGAAGGGATTGGATAGATCCATTCAAAATCATGAACGGCTTTGATCAACTAAATAAGGAGAAACTGTTTCCACAGTAACCAGAGGACAGAGATTTAAGGCAATTGGCAAAAGAACCAGAGGTGACATTTAGTGCAGCAAGCTATTGTGTTCCAGGTTGCCCTCAAAGGGCAGTGGAAGCAGATTCAAAAGTAACTTTCAAAAGCAAATTGGATAACTTACCTGAAGGGGAAAGAATTGACAGTGCAATGGGGATTAATTGGACTGCTCTTTCGAAGGGCTAGCATATGTACAATGGGCTGAATCGCTTCCTTCTGTGCTGTAGCATTCCGTGATATTTTTGGCCCCTAGTTTTGTACTCCCGCACAATTGGAAACATCTCTACACCTAGCTTATTGAACCCTTTCATAATCTTAAAGATCTCACCCCTCAGCCTCTTGTTTTCCACAGAAATGAGCCCCAGCCTGTTTAGCCTTTCCTGATAGTTATAACAGGGGATTACTGGGAATTGAAAGATGCAGTTAAGTCTGTAATGGTTAGCAGGTATCAGTGCCTTTTTGCTCAGTGGGGAGCTGAGTGACTGAATGTCAACAGTAATCTACTAAGTTAATGAGCACTGTTCATTGGCAGAACACAAACGCTCCTCAATTTGCTCAGTTTCTTTACAATCATGTCTCTGCAATGACAAAGGGCTTGATTGCAGGCTGTGAAATTTATCCTGAGGCAGAGACGAGAGAAGCCAGTAAGAATGGGAGAAGGCCATTAGGCCCAAGCATTACCATCCTTTATTGATAAATTAATCATGTTATCTCTTGATCCCACCTACACACTTTATTCCTCAATCCCACTTTCTCCCCATATCCCTCAGTCCCACCTACCCACCTTCTCCCCATATCCCTCAGTCCCATCTACCCACCTTCTCATCACTTGCCTCGATCCCTCCTACTCATCTTCTCACTTCAAATCTGTTGACACCCACTCAACAGTAACCATCGTACCACCCCTCCCATAACCCCCAGCTCTTCTTAACAGTGCCAGAGTTTTCCAAAAAGTTCTGGAGATGACTCACTTCAGGGGATGAAGAAAATATTGGAAAATGAAGGAAGACACAGATAACTGTGCAACCAGTGCTGGTTTGATTTTTTTCCCCAAAGCATCCAACCTGTTTCATTAGCATAGAACCATGCCAGAAAAGGAAGACTAGAGAACAGACATTGATAGAGCTCTCCCTGGATAATCATTTCCACCTGATGTCCAATCTCAGACTTCACACTTTTACTTAGCAAACCAAAAGAAAGGAACAAGAAAGTCCATCACTTAATGTTGGGTCTTTGAGCTGGAGCCTCAAATTTACAAGCACATTCCAACACTCGAAGTATCCTGACCCGACAACAGAACTCTGCCTGTCCTCAGCCTGTGTTTATTTAATAACAATTAAATTTTGTGGCCTTAAAGAGACATACTACCACCCGAGCAGCAGTATAATATATTGCAAATTATATAATAATTTTCAAAACCTGAAACCTAACGCCTCTCCTTATTGAACAGAATATCAACCAACAATTAGCTAGTTATTTTACAAAATAAGAATTGATAATCAGAGAATCATAGAATAGATACAACACAGAAGGAGGCCATTCAGCCCATCATGTCTGTGCCAGCTCTGTGTGAGAACAACTCAGCAGGTCCCACTCTCCCTCCTTTTCCCCGTAGTCCTGAAAATCTTTCCTCTTCGGATAATTATCCAATTCCCTTTTGAAAGCTGAGATTGAATCTGCCTCCACCATACTCTCAGGCAGTGCATTCCAGATCCTAACCACTCGCTGCATAAAATAAGTTTTTCCTCATGCCACCTCTGGTTCTTTTGCCATTCATCTTAAATCAGTGTCCTCTGTTTCTCAACCCTTTCGCCAATGAGGACAGTTTCTCCCTACCTACTCTGTCCAGGCCACTCATGATTTTGAACACTTCTATCAAATCTCCTCTCAACCTTCTTTTGTCCAAGGAGAACAGCCCCAGCTTCTCCAGTCTATCCATGTAACTGCAGTTCCTCATCCCTGGAACCATTCTTGTATATCTTTTCTGCATCCTCTCCAATGCCTTTACATCCTTCCTAAAGTGTGGTGCCCAGAATTGGATACAATACTCCAGTTGGAGGCTGAACCAGTGTTTTATAAAGGTTCACCACAATTTCCTTGTTTTTGCACTCTATGCCTCTCTTCATAAAGCCCAGGTTCTTATATGCTTTATTAACATCTTTCTCAACTTGCCCTGCTCCCTTCAATGATTTGTGCTCACATACTCCCAAGTCCCTCTGCTCCTGCACCCCCTTTAGAATTTTCTCTTTTATTTTATATTGCTTTGCCTTGTTCTTCCGACCAAAATGTATCACTTCACACTTCCCTGCATTAAATTTCATCTGCCACATGCTCACCCATTCTTAAAGTAAAGCTGGAAGCCTATCCTGTGATTATTCCAGAATCATCAAGGTGCTTACAAACCTGCTTCGAATCAGTGACAATATACAGCAACCTCTATTAAGGTGCATTTTTCTGTCACTTTTCCCCCTGCCTCTCCTGAAGGCTCTGACCCCTGCTGGGGTACAATACCCAGCCCCGTACATCATCCAAGAGAACACTTTTCATGGACGTGTCTAGCCAGTGAGCGTCAGCAAGCTGCTCGATCACTGAACACGTCACAACCAAGCCTGATCACGGCCACAGTCAAACACAGACCCGCAACTTTTCCAGTAGATTAATGAAAACTTATAAGGCATTTCATAGAATGGCACAGCAGAGAAGGAGACTATGTGACCCATCACAACTGTGCTGGCTCTTTCAAAGAGCTATCCAATTAGTCCCACTCCCCTGCTCTTTCCCCATAGCCCTGAATTTTTTTTCCCTTCAAATATTTCTCCAATTCCCTTTTGAAAGTTACTATTGAATCTGCTTCAACTGCCCTTTCAGGTAGCACATTCCAGATCACAACAACTCGCTGTGTAAAAAAAATTCTCCTCATCACCCACTCTGATTCTTTTCCCAAATAGCTTTGCAGAAGCCTAACTAGAAAAAAAATAAATACCGCAGCACAGATTGAGATTGGGAGGCCTGACCAAGAGCTTGATGGTAGAGGTATGTTTTAAAAAAGCTCTTAAAGGAGGAGATGGAAGGTGTCATTGACAGTGTTATCAAGCAGCACGTACCCAGCAATAACCTGCTCACTGACGTTCAGTTTGGGTTCCGCCAGGGCCACTCAGCTTCTGACCTGATTACAGCATTGGTTCAAACGTGGACAAAAGAGCTGAACTCCAGAGGTGAGGTGAGACTACCCTTGACGTCAAGGCAGCATTTGACTGAGTATAGCATCAAGGAGCCCTAGCAAAACTGAGATCAATGGGAATCAGGGGGAAATCTCTCTGCTGCGTGGAGTCATACATAGCGCAAAGGAAGATGGTTGTGGTTGTTGGAGGTCAATCATCTCAGTCCCAGGACATCACTGCAGGAGTTCCTCAGGGCAGTGTCCTACACCCAACCATCTTCAGCTGCTTCATCAATGACCCTCCTTCCATTATAAGGTCAGAAGTGGAGATGTTCACTGATGATTACACAATGTTCAGCACCATTCGCGACTCCTCAAATACTGAAGCAGTATAGAAGTGTAGAAATGCAGCAAGACCCGGACAATATCCAGGCTTGGGCTGATAAGTGGCAAGTAACATTCGCACCACACAAGTGCCCGGCAATGACTATCTCCAACTAGAGAGAATCTAACCATCTCCCCAAGACGTTCAATGACATTACCATCGCTGAATCCCCCACTATCAACATCACCATTGACCAAAAAACGAACTGGACCAGCCACATAAATACTGTGGCTACAAGAGCAGGTCAGAGGCTGGGAATCCTGTGGTGAGTAACTCACCCCCTGACTCCCCAAAGCCTGTCCACAAGTCAGGAGTGTGATGGAATGATCTCCACTTGCCTGGATGGGTGCAGCTCCAACAACACTCAAGAGGCTTGACACCATCCAGGACAAAGCAGCTCGCTTGATTGGCACCCCATCCACCACCTTAAACATTCACTCCCTCCATCACTGACGCACAGTGGCAGCAGTGTGTACCATCTACAAGATGCACTGCAGCAACTCACCAAGGCTTCTTCGACAGCACCTTCCAAACCTGTGACCTCGACCAACTAGAAGGACAAGAGCAGCAGATGCATGGGAACACCACCACCTGCAAGTTCCCCTCCAAGCCACACACCATCCTGACTTGGAACTATATTGCCGTTCCTTCACTGTCGCTGGGTCAAAATCCTGGAACTCCCTTCCTCACAGCACTGTGGGTGTACCTACCCCACTTGGACTGCATGGATTCAAGAAGGCAGCTCACCACCACCTTCTCAAGGGCAATTAGGGATGGGCAATAAATGCTGGCTGAGCCAGCGATGCCCACATCCCAGGAATAAATAAAAGAAGTTATTAGAACAGATGACCAAAAGCTTGGCCAAAGAGGTTGGTTTTATAGACCACCTTACAGGAGGAGAGAGGTAGGGAAGCAGAGAGGTCTAGGGGGGTAATTCTAGAGCTTGGGGCCTAGGCAGCTGAAGGCACGGCCGTCAATGGTAGAGTGATTAAAATCAGGGATGCTCATGAGGCCAGAATTGGACGAGTGCAGAGATCTCGGAGAGTTGTGGGGCTGGAAATGAGTGAGATAGGGAGGGGCAAGGCAATGGAGGGATTGAAAACAAGGATGAGAATTTTAAAGCGGAGGCATTGCTGGACTGGGAGGCAATGTAGGTCAGCGAGACCAGGGGTGAAGGGTGAACCTGGTCCGAGTTAAGGTATGGGCCGCAGAGTTTTACAGCAGCTCAAGTATAGAAAGGGTGGAAGATGGGAGGTCAGCCAAGTGCATTGGAATAGTCTGGCCGAGAAGTAACAAAGGCCTGAATGAGGGTTTCAGCAGCAGATGAGTTGAGGTGGTGGTGGGGGAGACGTGCTATGTTACGGAGGTGGAGATAGGTGCGGTCTTACTGATGGAGCAGAAATGTGGTCGGAAGCTCAAAAGATCAAACACAACACCAATGTTTCAAACAGTCTGGTTCAGGCTGAGACAGTGGCCAGAAGGGGATGGAGTTGGTGACGGATCTCAGGGAGGATAGTTTCAGTATTTCCCAATGTTTAACTGGAGCAAATTGCAGCTTTTTAAATTTTTAATTCTTTTTTAAAAATTCATTCATAGGATGTGGCTATGCCAGCATTTATTGCCCACCCCTAATTGCCCTTAAGAAGGTGGTGGTGAGCTGCCTTCTTGAACCTCTGCAGTCCAGGTGGGGTAGGTATACCCACAGTGCTGTTAGGAAGGGAGTTCCAGGATTTTGACCCAGCGACAGTGAAGGAACGGCGATATAGTTCCAAGTCAGGATGGTGTGTGACTTGGAGGGGAACTTGCAGGTGGTGGTGTTCCCATGTATTTGCTGCCCTTGTCCTTCTAGTTGGTAGAGGTCGTGGGTTTGGAAGGTGCTGTCGAAGGAGCCTTGGTGCATTGCTGCAGTGCATCTTGTAGATGGTACACACTGCTGCCACTGTGCGTCGGTGGTGGAGGGAGTGAATGTTTGTAGATGGGGTGCCAATCAAGCGAGCTGCTTTGTCCTGGATGGTGTCGAGCTTCTTGAGTGTTGTTGGAGCTGCACCCATCCAGTCAAGTGGAGAGTATTCCATCACACTCCTGACTTGTGCCTTGTAGATGGTGGACAGGCTTTGGGGAGACAGGAGGTGAGTTACTCGCCGCAGGATTCCTAGCCTCTGACCTGCTCTTGTAGCCGTGGTATTTATATGGCTACTCCAGTTCAGTTTCTGGTCAATGGTAGCCCCCAGGATGTTGTTAGTGGCGGATTCAGCAATGGTAATGCCATTGAATGTCAAGGGGAGATGGTTAGATTCTCTCTTGTTGGAGATGGTCATTGCCTGGCACTTGGGTGGCACAAATGTTACTTGCCACTTATCAGCCCAAGCCTGGATATTGTCCAAGTCTTGCTGCACTTCTACACGGACTGCTTCAGTATCTGAGGAGTCACGAATGGTGCTGAACATTGTGCAATCATCAGCGAACATCCCCACTTCTGACCTAATGGTTGAAGGAAGGTCATTGATGAAGCAGCTGAAGATGGTTGGGCCTAGGACACTACCCTGAGGAACTCCTGCAGTGATGTCCTGGAGCTCAGATGATTGACCTCCAACAACCACAACCATCTTCCTTTGCGCTAGGTATGACTCCAACCAGCAGAGAGTTTTCCCCCTGATTCCCATTGACCTCTGTTTTGCTAGGGCTCCTTGATGCCTTACTCGGTCAAATGCTGCCTTGATGTCAGGGGCAGTCACTCTCACCTCACCTCTTGAGTTCAGCTCTTTTGTCCATGTTTGAACCAAGGCTGTAATGAGGTCAGGAGCCGAGTGGCCCTGGCGGAACCCAAACTGAGCGTCAGTGAGCAGGTTATTGCTGAGCAAGTGCCGCTTGATGGCACTGTTGATGACACCTTCCATCACTTTACTGATGATTGAGAGTAGGCTGATGGGGCGGTAATTGGCCGGGTTGGATTTGCCCTGCTTCTTGTGTACGGGACATACCTGGGCAATTTTCCACATTGCCTAGTAGATGCCAGTGTTGTAACTGTACTGGAACAGCTTGGCTAGGGGTGCGGCAAGTTCTGGAGCACAAGTCCTCAGTACTATTGCCGGAATATTGTCAGGGCCCATAGCCTTTGCAGTATCCAGTGCCTTCAGTCGTTTCTCGATAGCACACGGTGTATTGAATTGGCTGAAATCTGGCATCTGTGATGCTGGGGACTTCAGGAGGAGGCCGAGATGGATCATCAACTGGGCACTTCTGGCTGAAGATTGTTACAAATGCTTCAGCCTTATCTTTCGCATTGATGTGCTGGGCTCCTCCATCATTGAGGATGGGGATATTTGTGGAGCCACCTCCTTCAGTTCGTTGTTTAATTGTCCCCAACCATTCATGACTGGATGTGGCAGGATTGCAGAGCTTAGATCTGATCCGTTGGTTATGGGATCGCTTAGCTCTGTCTATCGCATGCTGCTTACGCAGTTTGGCACGCAGATAGTCCTGTGTAGTAGCTTTGCCAGGTTGACACCTCATTTTGAGGTATGCCTGGTGTTGCTCCTGACATGCCCTCCTGCATTCTTCATTGATTCAGGATTGGTCTCCTGGCTTGATGGTAATGGTAGAGTGGGGGATATGCCGGGCCATGAGGTTACAGATTGTGGTTGAGTACAATTCTGCTGCTGCTGATGGCCCACAGCGCCTCATAGTAGCCTAGTTTTGCACTGCTGGATCAGTTGGAAATCTATCCCATTTAGCACGGTGGTAGTGCCATACAGCACGATGGAGTGTATCCTTAATGTGAAGGCGGGACTTCGTCTCCACAAGGACTGTGCGGTGGTCATTCCTACCAATACTGTCATGGACAGAAGCATCTGCGGCAGGCAGATTGGTGAGAAGGAGGTCAAGTATGTTTTCTCCTCTTGTTGGTTCCCTCACCACCTGCTACAGACCCAGTCTAGCAGCTATGTCCTATATCAGAATATCAGATAGACAACCTGATAACACAGAGGCCATGGAGGGGTAAAAAGATGTGCTAGAGTACCACATTCCTAGAAATCCCTTCTCTTCTTGTTTTATTTATTTGTTTTTTTTCAGTTTTTCCAATCTGAACCATGTTGAATAACAGCATAACAACGAGTCTGGTGTCAGAAGCATCTAATGTAAGACTCGAACAAAGGCCCCCAAAATGTGTGGCTCACATCCAGCACTGGTGTAGCAAGTAGGGATTAAGAGGTGGTTCACATCATCAAAAAGTCACAGCTTGCCATTGACTGCTCTCCGAGTAACCCATGGAATTATTCAGAACTGAAGAGGTATTTCGAGGGGTGAGGCGTTCCTCCTTATCTGAGACTATATTCTCTCCTATGTTGCTTCTCCCCACCCTGCCCCAAGAGGTTGACTCTCACCTTGGCTTGTAATCCACGGCTATTTTATTGCCCACCCTCTGCTGCCCGTCTCTCTTCCGGATGAGACGTTTAACCATCTGCACTCTCAGGTGGATGTAAGAGATCCCACAGGATGATTTCAAAGCCGGGGGTGGGGTGCCTGCATTGGGTGGAGGGGGAGGGGGTCCCTCAACCAATATCACAAAAAAATAGATTATCTGGTTATTATCACATTGCCGTTGTGGGATCTTGCTGTGCACAAATTGGCTGCCGTGTTTCCTACATAACAACTGTGACTATACTTCAAAAAGGACATTACTTACTGTGAAGCGGTTTGGGACCCTCACAGTCTCACAGCGGCTGGTGTGTAAAGAGTGATGGCTCGAATGGTCCCCTCCTGAGCTGTACAATATGAACAGTTCTCATATACTCACTGGAACAGCTCACTAAGCCAACAGGGTAGGATTTTCCATTTGTGTGGTTGGTTGGGCTGTGATCCCTTTCACTTGACCACAGTCTCTGTCTAAACTCACACTTGGCCATTTTTCTCCTGCCCCCCCCTTTTGTAATTAACAAGAGCGCTGCTCAGTTTGAAGGTGTCCTCATCGAGACGACAGATGAAACAGTGCAGCTGTCACCCGTCACTCCTTGCTCAGGCCCATTAAATGAAGGGCGTGTTTAATTCCTCGGCATGGCTTTTGAAGATGGATCATTGCAATGAAACAAGAACCGTATCCCAGGGAGCCTGTCAGCTAAGGAGGAGAAGAGAGAGCTGGCGGAGCGTGAAAGGGATTGCTGAGAGTCGCACATAAGGGCATTCTTCCTGAGGATTCGGCAAGCTCTGCACTCCTGTTCAACAGAAAGTCTCCGATCTCCCAAAGGTATTGTTTAGTCTGGTACAGGATCCTGCTGCACTGACAGGCACACACGATACCTGCCAGCCTTCCTGTGAAGATTAGGGGCTATTGGAGGGATGCTCATCGTGTACATGATCTGCTGTATGGTTATTGGAGAAAGCGCAGATATACTCCAGGAGGGCAACAGAGGAAGAAACATAGGGAGTCCATTCAGCCCCTCAGCATGTTCCACCCCTCAATTAGATCATGCGTCTGTTTCTTAACTCCATTTAAACCCCCTTGGTTCCATAACCCTTAAAATCCTTACCTTATAAAAATTTATCAATAATAAAATCAGAAAGTGCTGGAAATACTCAGTAGCTCTGGCAACATCTGTGGAGAGACAAACAAAGTTAATGTTTCAGGTTGATGAGCTTTCATTCTGATGAAAGGTCCGTGACCTGAAACGTTAACTCTGTTACTCTCCCTGCAGATGCAGCCAGACCTGCTCAGTATTTCCAGCATTTTCTGATCTTAGAATCATAGAATGTTTACAGCAGACAACCACATCTCATCTCTTTTAAAAAAGAACTTGGATATTTACTTAAAGGGCCGTGAGTTTCAGGGCTACGGACCTAGTGCAGGAAGGTTTTTTTATTCTTTCAAGGGATGTGGGCATCGTTGGCTAGGCCAGCATTTATTGCCCATCCCTAATTTTCCTTGAGAAAGTGGTGGTGAGCTGCCTTCTTGAACTGCTGTAGTCCATGTGAGGTAGATACACCCACAGTGCTGTTAGGGAGAGAATTCCAGGATTTTGACCCAGCGACAGTGAAGGAACGGTGATATAGTTCCAAGTCAGGATGGTGTACGGTTTGCAGGGGAACTTGCAGGTGGTGGTGTTCCCATACATCTGCTGCCCTTGTCCTTCGAGATGGTAGAGGTCACGGGTTTGGAAGGTGCTGTTGAAGAAGCCTTGGTGAGTAGCTGCAATGCATCTTGTAGATGGTACACACTGCTGCCACTGTGCATCGGTGGTGGAGGGAGTGAATGTTTGTAGATGGGGTGCCAATCAAGTGGGCTGCTTTGTCCTGGATGGTGTCGAGCTTCTTGAGTGTTATTGGAGCTGCACCCATCCAGGCAAGTGTAGAGTATTCCATCACACTCCTGAATTGTGCTTTAGGGAGTCAGGAGGTCTTGCAGCTACAGTATCTATATGGCTGGTCCAGTTAAGCGGCATTAGGTAGGGTAAATCTTCATCGACCGGCACAGACACGATGGGCCAAATGGTCTCCTTCTGTGTCGTAAATTTTCTGTGATTTCAAAAGGAGGCCATTCGGCCTGTCATGTCCATGCCAGCTCTCTGCAAGAGCATCTCAGCTAGTCCCACTCCCCTGCCTTTTCCCCTTGGCCCTGCAATTTGTTTTTTCCCTTCAGGTATTTATTCAGTTCCCTTTTGAAATCTATGATTGAATTTGCCTCCACACACTCTCAGGCAGTGCATTCTACATCCTAACCACTAGCTGCATAAACAGTTTTATTTCAGATTTCCAGCATCCACAGTATTTTGTTGTTTTAAAGATCTATCAATCTCACTTTGAAATTTTCAATTGACCCCCAGCATCAAACAACTTTTTTGAAGAAGAGTGTTTCACTGTCCTTTGAGTGAAGAAGAGCTTCCTGAAAGGTCACAGATCTGAAACGTTAACTCTGTTTCTCTCTCCACGGATGCTGCCAGACCTGCTGAGTATTCCCAGCATTTTCTGTTATTGTTTCACATTTCCAGCATCTGAAGTATTTTGCTTTGACTTCCTGATATCATGCCTCAACGGCCTGGCTCTAATTTTAAGGTAATCTCCCCTTGTTCTGGACTCCCCCGCACCAGCGGAAATGGTTTCTCTCTATCTACCCTATTGAATTCCTTAATCATCTTAATCACCTAGATCAGATCACCCCTTAATCTCCGATATTCAAGAGAATACAAACCTGCTCTTTGCAACCAGTTCTTATAATTTAACCTCTAAGCCCTGGTATCATTCTGGCGAATCTATGCTGTAATCTACAAACATATGAACATACGAATTAGGAACAGAAGTAGGCCATTCGGCCCCTCAAGCCTGCTCCACCATTCAATAAGATCATGGCTGATCTGTTTGTGTCTCGAATTCCACACTCCCACCTACCCGATAACTTTTGATTCCACTGACGAACAAGGATCTATCTGCCTCCACCTTAAAAATATTCAATGACCCCGCCTCCACCACCTTCTGAGGCAGAGAGTTCCAAAGTCACACAACCCGCTGAGAGAAAAAAATTCTCATCTCTGTCCTAAAAGGGCGACCCCTAATTTTAAAGCAGTGGCCCCTAGTTCTGGACTCACCGACAAGAGGAAACATCCTTTCTGCATCCACTTTGTCAACACCGTTCAGGATCTTATATACTTCAATCAAGTCTCCCTTCACTCTTCTAAACTCCAGTGAAAACAAGCCCAGTCTGACCAACCTTTCCTCATAAGACAACCCGCTCATTCTAGGTATCAATCTAGTAAACCTCCTCTGAAATGTCTCCAACGCATTTACATCCTTCCTTAAATAAGGAGACCAAAACTGCACACAGTATTCGAGATGTGGTCTCATCAATACCCTGTATAACTGAAGCTTCACATCCTTACTTCTATTTTCAATTCCTCTCGTAATAAAGGATAGCATTCCATTAGCCTTCTTTATTACTTGCTGTACCTGTATACTAACTTTTTGTGACTCATGCACTGGAACACCTAGATCCCTCTGCACTTCGGAATTCTGCAGTCATTCTCCATTTCAGCAATACTCTGCTTTTTTATTCTTCCTGCCAAAATGAACAGCTTCACATTTCCCCACATTATACTCCATCTGCCAGATTTTTGCCCACTCACTCAACCTATCTATATCGGTCTGCAACCTCCTTATGTCCTCTTCACAATATACTTTCCGACCTATCTTTGTGTCATCTGCAAATTTATTTATTTATTTAGAGATACAGCACTGAAACAGGCCCTTCGGCCCACTGAGTCTGTGCCGACCAAGAACCACACACTTATACTAACCCTACAGTAATCCCTTATTCCCTACCACCTACCTACACTAGGAGCAATTTACAACAGCCAATTTACCTATCACCTGCAAGTCTTTGGCTGTGGGAGGAAACCGGAGCACCCGGCGAAAACCCACGCGGTCACAGGGAGAACTTGCAAACTCCGCACAGGCAGTACCCAGAATCGAACCCGGGTCCCTGAAGTTGTGAGGCTGCAGTGCTAACCACTGCGCCACTCATGTCATCGCTCCCCTCATCTAAATCAGTGTAAAATGTTGAGGCCCCATCATAGACCCCTGCAGGACTCCACTCATCACATCCTGCCAATCAGAAAAGGACCCACTCATGCATACTCTCTGTTTTCTGCCAGCCAGCCAATCTTCTATCCATGTTAATATGTTACCCCCTACACCATGAGCTCCTACTTTGCGCAATAACCTTTTATGCGGCACCTTGTCGAATGCCTTCTGGAAATCCAAGGACAGTACGTCAACAGGCTCCCATTTACTTTATCCACAGCACATGCTCCTCCTTCAAAGAACACCAATAAATTGGTTAAACATGATTTCCCTTTCACAAAACCATGCTGACTATTCCTGATTAACCTTGACCTTTTCTAAGTGCCCAGCTATAGCCTCCTTAATGATCGATTCTAACAACTTCCCCACGACAGACGTTAAGTTAACTGGCCTATAGCTACCTGTTTTCTGTCTCCCCCCTTCTTGAATGGAGGGGTTATATTTGCTACTTTCCAGTCTGATGGAACCTTTCTCGAATCCAGCGAATTTTGAAAAATTAACACCAACGCAGCTAGTACCTCATTAGCCACCTCTTTTAGACCTGAGGATGAAGCCCATCAGGACCCAGGGAACTGTCAGTCCACAGCTCCATTGGTTTGGTCAGTACCATTTCCCTAGTGATTGTAATTTCAGCAAGTTCCTATCTTCCTTCCACCTCCCGTTTTACAGCTGTTACTGGAATGTTTTTGTATCCTCTATAGTGAAGACAGAAGCAAAATATTTGTTCATTTCACCCGCCATTTCCTTATTATCTACTATTAACTCCCCAATCTCACTCTCTAGAGGACCAATACTCACCTTACTTACTCTTTACCTTTTTAAAAACCTATCCAAGGCCAATTTATCTTCCCTAAGGGGGATTTTATGGGGTGCCTCTGACTATAAATCTAAATATTGCCACCTTTGGCCTTTCCATTCTGCCAATCAGGTTTGCTCTTGAAAGAGTAATTGTCGACACTTTTTGAGGAGGGTGGGAACATAGGAACAGGAGGAGGCCATTCAGCCCCTCGAGTCTGTTGTGTCATTCAAGTGGATCATGCCTGATCTTAATGGGGCGGATAGGGGAATCCTCTCCAGAATGACAAAGTCAGGAACTAATGCACCCTGTACTCTGTGGGCAGGCTACGCTCAACTCCACCAGTGCACCTGAACTGTCCTCTCATTGCACGTGTATCAATTCCTCGCCAATGGCAACCATCTCAATATCGGTCTAGTGATTGCTGCTGGACTTGCATACGTGTTGAGGCTGGGGGAGCACAGGATCAAGCACTGCAATTTTAACACTCCTCAGCTAAATACCTCGTCAACATTGACCGTCTGGGGGCTTGGGCAAACTGTTGGAGGGCAGTCAAGGTGCACTATCCTGCGATCAGTGCTATCTGGAGGGAACCCACAGGAAGGCAGAATGACTTGGATGATGGAATACAGAGTTGTATACTGCTCTGTGTGTATATCTCCGAGTGTTGGTGTATACAAGGTCTGTTTGTGTATATCCTTAAGTATATACATGTACAGGCTCGGTATGGGGAGACAGTGGAATAGTGGGAATATCGCTGAACTGGTAATCCAGAGGTCCAGGCTAATGCCCTGGGACATGGGTTCAAATCCCACCACAGCAGTTGGTGGAATTTAAATTCAATTAATTAATAAATGATTGTTGTAAAAACCCATCTGGTTCACTAATGTCCTTTAGGGAAGGAAATCTGCCATCCTTACCTGGTCTGGCCTACATGTGACTCCAGACCCACAGCAATGTGGTTGACTCTTAACTGCCAACTGAAATGGCCCAGCAAGACACTCAGTTCAAGGTCAATTAGACATGAGCAACAAATGCTGGCCTTGCCAGTGACACCCACATCCCATGAAAGGATAAATAACATCTATGCATGTATTGGTCCAAGCTACCTGCAATAGCTGTGCTGACAGTAAGAAGCCGTGAATGAGCGACACACAATGGACTGTTACCAACCATCATTCACCCAATCATACTGCAGTCCTAGCTCATTCTCCACATTGCTTAGAAAAACTCTACAGCTTTTGAATGCAGAATATTTATCTCCAGGACGACTGCAATTCAGAGGTAAGAGTTCCATACATTTCAGCTGCCAACACATTTGTCAGAGCTTCCCAATAGAGTGTGCTCTTTAAAGAGAGAACTCAAGAAGATTAGATGGAATGCAAAATTACAAGGCATTCAATCATCACACAACAGAGCTTAGTGTGGGCAGGACTGGGGGCAGGGCCTGTCCAGTGGGTCGCTAGGCAACACCACTGTGGGCAGGGCCTGCCCAGTGGGTCGCTAGGCAACAGCACTGGGACCACAGCCTGTCCAGTGGGTCACGAGGCAACAGCACTGGGACCAGAGCCTGTCCAGTGATCCTCCTGGCCGATCAGCTCATTGCAAAAACAGAAACTCAGAGAGAAACGCCAAGTTACATTCATCAAAAAGCAAAATACTCTGCATGCTGCGACCTTAAGTTAATAACAGAAAATGTTGTAAACATTCGGCAGGTCAAATAGTATCTGTGGAGAGAGGAAGAGTTAACGTTTCAGGTCATTGACCTTTCTCTGAAAAACATTATCGACCTGTAACATTAACCCTAAATTACATGGGCCCCAGAGATTACCGAGTGACATTGATATAATATCAAAGGTGTGATGTTTCCAATGAAACATTAAACCAAGGCCCTGTCTGCTCTCTCAGGTGGATGTAAAAGATCCCACTGCACTATTTGGAAGAAGAACAGGGGAGTTATCCCCAGTGTCCTGGCCAATATTGATCCCTCAATCAACATCAGGAAAAAATAGACTGACTGGACATTCACATCATTGTTGTTTGTGGGATCTTTCTCCACCTAAATGGACGCCCTTTATCGACATAACAGCAGACACTGTACTCCAAACACAGATCATGGTATAAGAAGCAACGAGTCCTTTTTGAGACAGGAGATTCGGCTCTTTATAAACCCAAGTTTTTCCTTTTAATCTCTGACTTCTTCTCTCCCTTTCTCCCCTTCCTGGCTTTCTTTTGCAGGACAGTGAGAGAGATCACAGGAACATTGGGACATGGCTCCAGCTCAGGTTAGAGATCCTGATTTACTCCACATGACTACTTTCCTTCCTCCCAAACACAACAGCGCTGGTGGCTCTGGTAAGACCACATTTTCAATGATGAGTGGGGGAGGGGAGGGTTAATAAATTTTACCCTCATTAAAGCCTGGGGTATCAATGCCAGGGACAGCATCATAGAATTATTCAGTGAAAGGCCATTCGGCCTATGCTGCCTGTGCCTACTCTTTGAAAGAGCTTTAATATTAATCCCATCCCCATCCCCTTTCCCCACAGCCCTGAAAAATGTTCTTTTTCAACCATTTCTCCAATTCCCTTTTGAAAGTTACGATTGAATCTGCTTCCACCGCCCTTTCAGGCAGCACATTCCAGATCACAACAGTTCGCTGTGTAAAAATATTTTTCCTCATCTCCCTCTCTGGCTCGTTTTTCAATTATCTTAAATCTCTGGTTACTGACCCTCTAGCCAGTGGAAACAGTTTCTCACTATCTAGTCCATAAAAAAACCCTCATGATTGTGAACACCACATAAAAGGCTGGTTAACAAAATGGAAGCTCCCGGAATAGGAGGGTTAGTGTCCAGTTGGATAAAAAAATTGGCTTAAGGACAGAATACAGCAAGTTGTGGTAAATGGTTCTTTTTCAGACTGGAGGATGGTAGACAGTGGTGTTCCCCAAGGATCAGTGCTAGGATCAATGCTTTTTTGCGAAATATAAAGGATTTAGATCTTGGAATGCAAAGTAGAATCTCAAAATTTGTTGATGATACCAGACTTGGAGGTGTGGCAAACAGTGAAGATGATATGAACTGCCTGTAACAGGACATAGATAGGTTAGTAGAATGGGCAGAGAGGTGGCAGAAAGAATTTAATACTGACAAGTGAGAGGTGATGCATTTTGGCAGAAGGAATAGGGAGAGGCAATATAGACTTAATGGCACAGTTCTAAAGAGTGTGCAGGGACAGAGGGAGCCGGAGGTGCATGATTTTTTTATTGTTCATTCATGGGATGTGGGCATCGCTGGCCAGGCCAGCATTTATTGCCCATCCCTAATTGCCCTTGAGAAGGTGGTGGTGAGCTGCCTTCTTGAACCGCTGCAGTCCATGGAACCATGGAAGGTAGGTACACCCACAGTGCTGTTAGGAAGGGAGTTCCAGGATTTTGACCCAGTGACAGTGAAGGAACAGCGATATAGTTCCCAGTCAGGAATGTGTGTGGCTTCGAAGGGAACTTGCAGGTGGTGGTGTTCCCATGTATTTGCTGCCCTTGTCCTTCTAGGTGGTAGAGGTATGTGTATTGATCTTTGAAGGTGGCAGGACATATTGAGAGAGTGGTTGGCAAAGCATTTGGGATCTTGGGCTTCATAAATAGAGGCATAGAGTACAAAAGCAGAGACGTTAGAGATGTACAAGATTATGACAGGCTTAGATAAGTTAGACAAGGAAAAACTGTTCCCATTAACTGATGGTGCAAGGACTCGGGGACACAGATTGTAGGTTTTGGGCAAGAGTTACAGGGGGAATGTGAGGAAGAACATTTTTATACAATAGATGGTAATGACCTGGAACTCGCTGCCCACGAGGGTGGTGGAAACGGAGACAATCAATGATTCCAAAAGGAAATTGAATGGGCACTTGAAGGAAGTAAACGTGCAGGGCTATGGAGATCGAGGAGGGGAGTGGAAGTGTCTGGATTGCTCCGCGGACAGCCAGCATGCCTTCACCATCATCCCTTTTGTCATTAATCTCTCCTCTCCCAAACCCACCTTCTCCCAAACCTTCCCTTTTATTCTTTCTGTACTTGTTCAAAAATTGTTAAATCTTCTTCCAGTCACTGATATGAAACATTAACTCTGTTTCTCTACTCAGATGCTGCCTAACCTGCCGAGTATTTCCAAGGCCTCATCCCTTTCATTTCCTGTACCCTCCACTCCCAGTTCATGTCAGGAACGCATGGAGTTAATGTGTTAACGCTTTGTCTGCTCATTTTCTGTTCATCACACCATCTAATTAATCATTTCGAATGGAGGGAGAGTGAGGGAGGGAGAGAGAGAGGGGGAGGGAGGGAGAGAGAGTGGGAGGGAGAGAGAGTGGGAGGGAGAGAGAGGGAGGGGGAGAGAGCGAGAGGGAGGGAGAGAGACTGAAAATATTAATAGTAATACGACAAGAGACAAGATAAAGATGGCTGAACTCATTCTGCCTTTATTCACTATCAAATTGTCTTTCACCCCCTTCTCTATCAGTGTGTTTCTCCCTCTGTCCATCCTTCTATATGTCTCCCTCTCTCAATGTTTCTCTGTCTGTCTTTCTCCCTCTTTCCTGTCCCTCTCCCTCAAACCATCTCTCCATCTGTCTTTCTCTCTGTTTCCCCTCCCTCTCTTCAAACTCAATCAGTTTTGCTTTCTCTTAACTTGTTCTCCACTTCTCACCTGTCTCACTCTCTCTACATTATAGTGTCAGTCACTGCATGTTAAAGTAACTCACTGTATGTGAAGAACTTTAATACCTGGGGGTAGAAGGTGCTGTAAAAGTGTCTTTCTTTCATCTGTCTCTCTGTCTTTCTACCATGACTGACCTTTCCTCTCCCTCTCTCTCTTTTTTCCCTCTTATTTTCTCCTGTTCTCTCTCTCTCTTCTCAAGCCCCGTCTTCCTCTCTCTCCAATCTGTCTTTCCCCTGTCACTTCTCTCTCTCTCCCCCTTTCTTTGTCCAATTTGTTTTTGCCCTTCTGCCTCTCCTCTGTCTCCTACACACACACACACACGCAGATGTGTACTTGAATAAAAACCCTCCTCGCACTCCCCCACTCGCTCTCACCAGTCGCTAATTAATGCTTTTAAACCCCTTCAGACAATTGAAAAGCTTTTGAATTTGGAAACAGGAGAGTTTAGGCCAAGGAAATGGATGTTCATTTGTTCACTAAATGCACTCAGCAAAATACAAAAGCACAGTCAATCCCTGCGATGAGAGAATCAAAGTTCCTGCATTTAACATTTTCTCTTTTGTTTATGTATATACGAGTCTGTACAATATAATGGATATACATCCACTAATTAAAATTCAGCAGGCAGCGTGTTGGTTGTCGACAGTCTCTCCTCTTTCTCCTAATAGGGTAACAAAGGAACTTCAAGCACTGAAACCAAACAATTAGCCAGCTTCACTGTGACAACAGAGGGCCTGGCCTCTTGCAGGAGTCATTACAGAAGCAACACTTTCCATTCAGAGAGGCCTGTTGTACAGCTTAAACTCCATTCTGTCAAGCCATCACCAGTACTCAATGGGGAGCCTGCACTGAGCTCTCTCTCCCCAAGTCCAAAATCCTCTCACTTACACACCTTTCGTGCAGAACTGGTCCATCTCCTCGCGCCCCCACCCCCACTAAACCCCTGGCCCTATCTCTGCAATCTCCGCCAGCCACACAATCCTCTGGGATCTCTGTGCTCCTCCAAATGTGAGCTCTTGCTCATCGATTATTGGCGGCCTTGACCTTAGCTGCCTCGGCCCTAAGCCCTATAATTTCCTCCCTAAATGTCTCTGCCTTTCTACATTTCTCTCTGCTCCTTTAAAGCTCGATGTAAAAGCTACCTCATTGACCAGGATTTTGGTTACCTGTCCTAATATCTCCTTAGGTGCTTCAGTCAATGTCAAATTTTGTTTGATAATCGCTCCTGTGAAGCACCTTGGGATGTCTTACTGGGCTCAGAGTCATAGAATAGTTACAGTACAGAAGGAGGCCATTTGGCCCATCATGGCTATACTGGCTCTCTGCAAGAGCAACTCACCTAGTCCCACAACCGTGCCCTATCCCTGTAGCCCTGCAAATATTTTCTCTTTGGCTAATGATTCAATTCTCTTTTGAAAAGCTCGATTCATACTGCCTCCACCACACTCTCAGACAGTGCATTCCAGATCCTAAACACTCACTGAACCTGCCTCCACCACACTCTCAGACAGTGCATTCCAGATCCTAAACACTCACTGAACCTGCCTCCACCACACTCTCAGACAGTGCATTCCAGATCCTAAACACTCACTGAACCTGCCTCCACCACACTCTCAGACAGTGGATTCCAGATCCTAACCACTCGCTGCGGAGAAAGGTTTATCCTTGTGTCACCTCCGGTTCTTTTGCTAATCACCCTAAATCGTTGTCCTCTGGTTCTCAACCCTTCTGCCAATGGGAACAGTTTCTCCCTATCCACCCTGTCCTGACCCCTCATGATTTTGAACAGATACTATATAAATACAAGCTGGTAAAAGGAATGAAAGAAGGAGTTGCATTTATGTAACACGATTTCACAACCAAAGCACTTTACAGTATATCACTGAGCGAGTCTCAGCCTGGCAGGGCGGCACAGTGGTTAGCACCGCAGCCTCACAGCTCCAGTGACCTGGGTTCGATTCTGGGTAATGCCTGTGCGTAGTTTGCAAGTTCTCCCTGTGACCGCGTGGGTTTCCGCCGGGTGCTCCGGTTTCCTCCCACAGCCAAAGACTTGCAGGTTGATAGGTAAATTGGCCATTGTAAATTGCCCCTTGTGTAGGTAGGTGGTAGGAGAATGGTTGGAATGTAGTGGGAAATATGGGATTAATGTAGGATTAGTATAAATGGGTGGCTGTTGGTCGGCACAGACTCGGTGGGCCGAAGGGCCTGTTTCAGTGCTGTATCTCTAAATAAAATACAGGCTCAGGTCTCTGCAGTGGAGCTTGAACCTATGACCTTTTGACTTGGGGTGAAAATGCTACCCACTGAGCCACAGTTGATGCTGTACAGTTGTTACACTCGCATTCCTTGACCAATGTAAGGGCGAAGAAAATCAGCCAGGATTCCTCCCGGGATCTTATAGTTGTGCAGACAGAATGGGGGTTTTGAATCATGTGCTTCATGAGAAGAGCAAAGCAGAGTAGAGCAATTCAAGCCTCCTCCTCTCGGGGGAATTTACTCCGAAGAAGCACTGGACTGAACAGTGGAATAGGAGCCCCCATAAATCCAGACAACAAGGCCAGGCTTGTGCGGTGAAATTATTCAGGTGGCTTTAACATAGTTCCCAATCAGCTACTGAGACCAAAAATCATTTAACAAACAGAAAAAGAGACACAGACTAAAACACCTGATGTAGTTAAGTGAAGGTTTACAAGCAGTACTGACCTGAAATTAAATGCTTTCTGCAGAAAGTAACAAAAGGTAGAGAACATAGAACATAGAACAGTACAGCACAGTACAGGCCCTTCGGCCCACAATGTTGTACCGACCCTTTAACCTACTCTAAGATCAAACTAACTACCTACCCTTCATTCTACTATCATCCATGTACCTATCCAAGAGTCGCTTAAATGCCCCTAATGTATCTGCTTCTACTACCACCGCTGGCAGCGCATTCCACGCACCCACCACTCTCTGTGTAAAGAACCTACCTCTGACATCTCCCCGAAACCTTCCTCCAATCACCTTAAAATTATGCCCCCTGGTGATAGCCCTTTCCACCCTGGGAAAAAGTCTCTGGCTATCCACTCTATCTATGCCCAGTAACATCCAGTGATGGCTAAGGCCTCAATAAAGGCTACACACCTGGGAATTATTACATAGTTCTTTTTATTAAATATACAAAACACATTTGAAAAAGTTTCCTTTGACTCGGTGAGTAAATGAGCCGCACGTACCATGAAAGGCCCAGTCCCGTGTGTGTGCTGGAGTAGTCTATCTCAGCAAGGGAAACCATATGGAATGTGGCATTTAGTTACAGCGCCCTGAGGGAGAGAGAAGCCCAGCAACCTCAACCCGTGTCAGACATGGTGATGGACTGCTGGTACACCTGTGCTGACTGAACCTGACCTCTTGGGCGAATATGCTGCCAACACTCACTGCCGGGGTTCAAATGTGTCTGAGCTTGGGCGTATTCACTAATTGAGGCGGAGCGGAGCTGTAGGGAGATAGCTGTCGTTCAAATTGACTGGTTAGTGATATTCTGTCTCGAATAATGCTTCATTCAGTTGTACTAAATCTCTCCAGGCGCTTTTTAAATGCCTGGTGTAAATCCCTCCATATTAACACGAGCTGGTGAACAATATTATCCTGTATGCAGAGATGCTTTTCCAAGCCTGAACACTCCCTCAATCACAACAACAGTAACCTGCATTTACATAGCAACATTTACATAAAATGTAACGTAAAATGTCCCAAAGTACTTCACAGGGGTGGATGACAAACAGAAAATTGACATCAAGCCACAAAAGGACAGGTGACCAAAAGCTTGGTTAAAGTGGCAGGTTTTAAGGAGCGTCTTAAAGGAGGAGAGAGAGATGAAGAGGGAGAGAGGTTTGGGGGTGTGGGGGAATAACAGAGCTTCGGGCCAAGGCACCAATGGTGGAGCAATTAAAATTGGGAACGCACAAGAGGCCAGAGCTGGAGGGCCACAGAGATCTTGGAGGGTTGTAGGGTCTGGAGGAGGTTACACAGATCTTGGAGGGTTGTAGGGTCTGGAGGAGGTTACAGAGATAGGGAAGGTTGTAGGGCTGGAGGAGGTTACAGAGATAGGGAGGGTTGTAGGGTCTGGAGGAGGTTACAGAGATAGGGAAGGTTGTAGGGCTGGAGGAGGTTACAGAGATAGGGAGGGTTGTAGGGTCTGGAGGAGGTTACAGAGATAGGGAGGGTTGTAGGGTCTGGAGGAGGTTACAGAGATAGGGAGGGTTGTAGGGTCTGGAGGAGGTTACAGAGATAGGGAGGGTTGTAGGGTCTGGAGGAGGTTACAGAGATAGGGAGGGTTGTAGGGTCTGGAGGAGGTTACAGAGATAGGGAGGGTTGTCGGGTCTGGAGGAGGTTACAGAGATAGGGAGGGTTGTAGGGTCTGGAGGAGGTTATAGAGATAGGCAGGGTTGTAGGGTCTGGAGGAGGTTACAGAAATAGGGAGGGTTGTAGGGTCTGGAGGAGGTTACAGAGATAGGGAGGGTTGTCGGGTCTGGAGGAGGTTACAGAGATAGGGAAGGTTGTAGGGCTGGAGGAGGTTACAGAGATAGGGAAGGTTGTAAGGCTGGAGGAGGTTACAGAGATAGGGAAGGTTGTAGGGCTGGAGGAGGTTACAGATAGGGACGGTTGTAGGGCTGGAGGAGGTTACAGAGATAGGGAAGGTTGTAGGGCTGGAAGAGGTTACAGAGATACGGAAGGTTGTAGGTCTGGAGGAGGTTACAGAGATAGGGAAGGTTGTAGGGTCTATGGAGGTTACAGAGATAGGGAGGGTTGTAGGGTCTGGAGGAGGTTACAGAGATAGGGAGGGTTGTAGGGTCTGGAGGAGGATATAGAGATAGGGAAGGTTGTAAGGCTGGAGGAGGTTACAGAGATAGGGAGGGTTGTAGGATCTGGAGGAGGTTACAGAGATAGGGAAGGTTGTAAGGCTGGAGGAGGTTACAGAGATAGGGAGGGTTGTAGGGTCTGGAGGAGGTTACAGAGATAGGGAGGGTTGTCGGGTCTGGAGGAGGTTACAGAGATAGGGAGGGTTGTAGGAACTGGAGGAGGTTACAGAGATAGGGAAGGTTGTAGGTCTGGAGGAGGTTACAGAGATAGGGAGGGTTGTAGGGTCTGGAGGAGGTTACAGAGATAGGGAGGGTTGTCGGGTCTGGAGGAGGTTACAGAGATAGGGAGGGTTGTCGGGTCTGGAGGAGGTTACAGAGATAGGGAGGGTTGTAGGGTCTGGAGGAGGTTATAGAGATAGGGAGGGTTGTAGGGTCTGGAGGAGGTTACACAGATCTTGGAGGGTTGTAGGGTCTGGAGGAGGTTACAGAGATAGGGAAGGCTGTAGGGCTGGAGGAGGTTACAGAGATAGGGAGGGTTGTAGGGTCTGGAGGAGGTTAGAGAGATAGGGAAGGTTGTAGGGCTGGAGGAGGTTACAGAGATAAGGAGGGTTGTAGGGTCTGGAGGAGGTTACAGAGATAGGGAAGGTTGTAGGGCTGGAGGAGGTTACAGAGATAGGGAAGGTTGTAGGGCTGGAGGAGGTTACAGAGATAGGGAGGGTTGTAGGGTCTGGAGGAGGTTACAGAGATAGGGAAGGTTGTAGGTCTGGAGGAGGTTACAGAGATAGGTAAGGTTGTAAGGCTGGAGGAGGTTACAGAGATAGGGAAGGTTGTAGGGCTGGAGGAGGTTACAGAGATAGGGAAGGTTGTAGGGCTGGAGGAGGTTACAGAGATAGGGAAGGTTGTAGGGCTGGAGGAGGTTACAGAGATAGGGAGGGTTGTAGGGTCTGGAGGAGGTTACAGAGATAGGGAAGGTTGTAGGTCTGGAGGAGGTTACAGAGATAGGTAAGGTTGTAAGGCTGGAGGAGGTTACAGAGATAGGGAAGGTTGTAGGGCTGGAGGAGGTTACAGAGATAGGGAAGGTTGTAGGGCTGGAGGAGGTTACAGAGATAGGGATATCTCTAGATATGTTTACAGCACCTCAGTTCATCACAAAGTACTTTACAGCCAATCAATTACTTTCTAAAGTGTATACACTGCAGTAAGATAGGAAAATCAGCAAACACTTTGCACACAGCAGATCCCACAAACACTAATGAGATAAGTGACTCGATCAGCTGTTTTTTTAAGTGATGTAGAACAAGATATAAATATTGGTTCAAGACATTGGGAGAACTTCCCTACTTTTCTTCAAAATATTGGCCATGGGAATTTTTATGTCCTCCTTTTGAGGGCAAATGGGAGCATTAATTTATCGTCTCATCTGAAAGACGGCACCTCCAACAGTGCAGCACTCCCTCAGCACTGACCCTCCGACAGTGCAGCGCTCCCTCAGTACTGACCCTCTGACAGTGCAGCGCTCCCTCAGTACCTACCCTATGACAGTGCAGTGCTCCCTCAGTACTGACCCTCCGACAGTGCAGCACTCCCTCAGCACTGACCCTCCGACAGTGCAGCGCTCCCTCAATATTGCCCCTCTGACAGTGCAGCGCTCCCTCAATACTGACCCTCCGACAGTGCAGCGTTCCCTCAGTACTGACCCTTTGACAGTGCAGTGCTCCCTCAGTACTGACCCTCCGACAATGCAGCGCTCCCTCAGTACTGACCCCTCGACAGTGCAGCGCTCCCTCAGTACTGACCCTCTGACAGTGCAGTGCTCCCTCAGTACTGACCCTCTGACAGTGCAGCGCTCCCTCAGTACTGAACCTCTGACAGTGCAAATGCTATCCTGCTGTCATTTACAGTGGTACATCGTTTAAACTGAATAGACTGTGACGATGTTTATATATTATGCACATCAGGGGCCCAGCAGAAACCACAGAGTTTCTAGAAAGACCAGTTTGAAGCAGGACTCATGTGTTTTCCAGTACAATAATGAGTTCAATAAAGTTCAGATGATCCCGCTACAGCATGGGAATAAAAAATACATTTTTGCACATTTTAAGCCATTTAATCAGCATTTCATCTGGAAGCAATACTTTCCCCTGTCGCACTCATCAATGCTCTATTTCCTGATCACGGTGCAAGGACCTCTGTCGGTTTATTCTGTTTTCAATAGTTCTTTCCTGATTTTGTCCAGTTCACAACTTCACAACTCTCACATATCTACTGGATATTCTGTACCATACAGGATAGGGGTTCAGGGGAGAAAGGGAGAGGGAGAAAGAGAGAGAGAAAGAGAGAGAGAGATTGAAAAACAAGGGATTCGACTGAGAAAGACAGTCAGAGAGAGAGGAACAACAATGTATATTTATATAGCGCCTTTACTAAA
>NC_090380.1:117020941-117063340 GCF_036365525.1 Heterodontus francisci
TAATCAAGTTAGTCAGACACAACCTTCCCTTAACAAATCCGTGCTGACTAAGAACTCCATGTCTTTCTAAACGATGATTAATACTGTCCCTCAGAATTTTTCCAATAATTTTCCCACCACTGAGGTTAGACTGACTGGCCTTTCTCCCTTTTTTAAACAAAGAATGGTACAACATTAGCAGTCCTCCAGCACCATGCCTGCAACCAGAGAGAACTGGAAAATGACGGACAGAGATTGCGCTATCTCTTCCCTTACTTGTTTTAGCAGTCCGGGGTGCATTTCATCGATGCCCTGGCAATTTATCTCCTTTCAAAGATACTGAATCCCTTAATATTTTCTCTCTCACTATGTTTATCCCATCCAATATTTCACACTCCTCCTCCTTAACTGCAATATCTGGATAATGAACAACATCCACGTCTTCTGCCTGCACACGTTATCTTTTTGGTCTCCAATGGGCCCTACTCAGTCTTTAGTTATGCTCATGCTCTTTATGTATTCATAAAACATCTTTGGGTTTTCCTGGATTTTACTTGCCAGTATTTTTTCATGATGCCTCTTTGCTTTCCTAGTTTCCTTTTTAATTTCACCCCTGCACTTTCTACACTCCTCAAAGCTTTCTGCAGAATTGAACTCTCAGTATCTGACATATGCTTTCCTTTTTTGCCTTACCCTGCAATGTATGGTCCTTGATTCCTGGGGTGGGGGGGTGGGAGTGGGGGTGAGGTGATGTGGGGGTGCGCAGCTGGGGTCATTTGGGTGTCCCACCCTTTTTCTTTGCGGGAACATACTTGTTCTGAACTCTCTATCACATCTCAGTTTGATAAAAGTTCAATTCTCAATCCTGGGACTTGAGCATATTTCAGACTAACCTGTACTGAGGAAGTGCTGCATTCTCAGAGGTGGATGAAACTTTAAATTGAGGCCCCGTCTGCCCTCTCAGGTAAAAAATCCCATGGTGCTATATTGAAGAAGAGCAGGGGAGTTCTCCCCAGTATCCGGGCCAATATTTATCCCTCAACCAACATCACTAAAACAGATGATCTGGTCATTGTCACATTGCTGTTTGTGGGATCTTGCTGTGCACAGGCTGGCTGCTGCATCTCCTACATTACAAAACTTCAAAAGTACTTCATTGGCAGTAAAGTACTTTGGGACATCCTGAGGTAGTGAAAGGTGCTATAGAAATGAAAGCTCTTTGTTTCTTGTCATGGGAAGAACTAAAAAAAAGAGAGGCTTATATTTAGAAACAGACTCTTAAAGGGGTAATTTTGCAAGGGTGGTCTCTGGGCTGCTAGGAGATGTGCAGGTTGGATCCGGGACACGGTCTCGACTCTGACACACGACGGCACCCAATCAATATCTAATTACCCCTTCAGTGTCTAGTTGCATCTCATTCAGGACTGGATGTTGGACAAGCAGCCTGACTCCATAAAGGTGGTTGAGTGGTGCAAGAGTGATGGTGGAGAGGCAGAGCTGGTGTCGTCAGCATACACGTGGAAGCTGGCCCCATGTCTTCTGACAGTGTCACCAAGAGCAGAGTGTTGCTGGATCGTTGGAGGTCTCCAGAGGCAGTGGTGTGGGAACAGGAGATGACGCCATTGCTGGAGACTCTGACTGGGTGGTTAAGAGCGGAACCAGGTGAGGGCACACTCACACAGCTGGACAATGGTGCAGAGGACAATGGTGTAGCCAAGTATGTCAAAGAGAGAGGGGATAATGCACTACAGTCATAGATTGTGCCATTTGTGATTTGGTTAGGGCCATTTAGTACTGTGCGAGGATCAAAGAACTGACTGCAAGGAGATGGCCATGGATTCAAGAGGTGGAAACTTGTTCAAGGACTTTGGAGAGGAAACTTTGGAGAGGAAAGGGAAGTTGGAGATAAATGTTGCCTTGCTCACAACTCTGCTCTGTCCACAATCTCCAGTAATGATAAGGGGATTTAACACAGCAGCTCAAAGCCAAACAGTGCTTAATCAATGTTGATCCCTTCCTATCTCAGCGCTCACCTTCCTTTCCACAATTTATTACCTGGCAGCACACTGGGATTAATAAAGAAAGAAAACGAAAGGCACTTTGACAAAGACACAGGGTGGTTAAACACTATTACTTTAGTAGTATGCTGCAGAGACTCGCAATGCAACAGTGCTTTGCATTACAATGAAGGAAACCTCCAAGAAGCAGGTTTTTGAGGGGATCACTTCTGGGTGGAGGGCGGGGGGGGGGGGGGGGGGGGGTGGCGTGGGAGGTGATAGTTGGCCATTGGTTTTGGTGCTGGCTGATGTACATGTAGAACAATGACGAAAATTTTACATTCAGGTGGTTAAGCCAGATAATTGCATCAGAAGCAAAGTGTACCATTGTAATGCTTCCTTTGGATTTGTGAATCAGACACTGAGTTGTTATATATTCCAGGGTCTGTTCTGGGTGACCACAGCTGAAGACAGGAGAGTATTTAATTTTCCATTTGTGCATCGAGTTTCCGCACCGGCCATGGTTTGTGCAAAAGCAGTTTAGGATTTGGGAGTTATAGTTTAGAGTCTAAGGTTTAAGGTTTAAGGTTTAAGATTTAAGATTTAAGATTTAAGATTTAGGGTTTAAGGTTTAGAGTTTAAGGTTTAGGGTTTAAGGTTTAAGTTTTAAGTTTTAAGATTTAAGATTTAAGATTTAAGATTTAAGGTTTAGGGTTTAGGGTTTAGGGTTTAAGATTTAGGGTTTAAGATTTAAGGTTTAAGGTTTAGGGTTTAAGGTTTAAGGTTTAAGGTTTAGCGTTTAAGGTTTAGGGTTCAGGGTTAGGGTTTTAGATTTTGGGTTTAAGATTTAAGGTTTAGGGTTTAAGGTTTAAGATTTAAGATTTAAGATTTAGGGTTTAAGGTTTAAGGTTTAAGGTTTAAGATTTAGGATTTAAGATTTAAGGTTTAAGGTTTAAGATTTAGGGTTTAAGATTTAAGGTTTAAGGTTTAAGATTTAGGGTTTAAGATTTAAGATTTAAGGTTTAGGGTTTAAGGTTTAGGGTCTAAGGTTTAAGGTTTAAGATTTAGGGTTTAAGATTTAAGGTTTAAGATTTAGGGTTTAAGATTTAAGGTTTAAGGTTTAGGGTTTAGGGTTTAAGATTTAGGGTTTAAGATTTAAGGTTTAAGGTTTAGGGTTTAAGGTTTAAGGTTTAGCGTTTAAGGTTTAAGGTTTAAGGTTTAGGGTTCAGGGTTAGGGTTTTAGATTTTGGGTTTAAGATTTAAGGTTTAGGGTTTAAGGTTTAGGGTCTAAGGTTTAAAATTTAAGGTTTAAGATTTAGGGTTCAGGGTTAGGGTTTTAGATTTTGGGTTTAAGATTTAAGGTTTAAGATTTAGGGTTTAAGATTTAAGGTTTAAGATTTAAGGTTTAAGGTTTAAGATTTAAGGTTTAAAGTTTAAAGTTTAAGGTTTAGGGTTTAGGGACTAAGGTTTAAGGTTTAAGGTTTAAGGTTTAAGATTTAAGGTTTAAGGTTTAAGATTTAGGGTTTAGGGTTAGGGTTTTAGATTTTGGGTTTAAGATTTAAGGTTTAAGGTTTAGGGTTTAGGGTCTAAGGTTTAGGGTTTAGGGTTTAAGGTTTAAGACTTAGGGTTCAGGGTTAGGGTTTTAGATTTTGGGTTTAAGATTTAAGGTTTAAGGTTTAGGGTTTAGGGTCTAAGGTTTAGGGTTTAGGGTTTAAGATTTAAGGTTTAAGGTTTAAGATTTAGGGTTTAGGGTCTAAGGTTTAGGGTTTAAGGTTTAAGGTTTAAGACTTAGGGTTCAGGGTTAGGGTTTTAGATTTTGGGTTTAAGATTTAAGGTTTAAGGTTTAGGGTTTAGGGTCTAAGGTTTAGGGTTTAGGGTTTAAGGTTTAAGGATTAAGGTTTAAGATTTAGGGGTTAGGGTTAGGGTTCAGGGTTAGGGTTTTAGATTTTGGGTTTAGGATTTAGCATTTAGGGTTTAGGGTTGCCGTGAGGAGAGACTGAAGCCAGGGATCTTCTGCATGGGGTCTTTCACGAGATGTTTGTTTGGGTCTTCTTGTGGGCTCCATTTGGCTTTCCAAACTTCATCAGGGTTGAAGATAGGTTGTCGAGAGGTTGTGAGGTACAAATCCCACCAGGGCAAGTTGTCAAATTAAATTCAATAAATCTGTTCATTTATGGGCTGGCACCAAAATAAACAATGACCATGAAAACTGTCAGATTGTGGGTCGCCTTTAAAGGTTTATGGCCCAAAGGTGGATAAATTGAGCTGAGGTACAGATCAGCCATTAGGATGATGGAATGGCATAACAGGCTCGGAGTTCAATGGCCTATTCCTGTTTCTACTTTAAATTGCTCTGCTTTGCCACTCACAATCTTTCTCCTCATTGAACTTGTTGCACAGTCATTGTGTTGTCTGAGGCCCCCCTTCATATTTCGAAGACACCAACAGTGAGCAGCTCACGCAGTCTCTTACCTCTCTATCTGTTCCTGCTCATTCACTCTTTGCCACAGTCTCTCAAATACTCATTCTCTATTCTCCTTCACCTCAATTCCTTGTGATTGTCTCTCCCTTCCCTCTCAATTCCACGACAGACACTTGTGCATATACCTGAGCCGGACATTACAGTGCAATGCTGAGGGAGTGCTGCACTGTCTGAGGGTCAGTGCTGAGGGAGCGCTGCACTGTCTGAGGGTCAGTGCTGAGGGAGCGCTGCACTGTCAGAGGGTCAGTACTGAGGGAGCGCTGCACTGTCCGAGGTTCAGTACTGAGGGAGTGCTGCACTGTCGGAGGGTCAGTACTGAGGGAGCACTGCACTGTCAGAGGGTCAGTACTGTGGGAGTGCAGCACTGTCAGAGGGTCAGTACTGACGGAGCACTGCACTGTCAGAGGGTCAGTACTGAGGGAGTGCTGCACTGTCGGAGAGTCAGTACTGAGGGAGCACTGCACTGTCAGAGGGTCAGTACTGTGGGAGTGCAGCACTGTCAGAGGGTCAGTACTGACGGAGCACTGCACTGTCCGAGGGTCAGTACTGAGGGAGCGCTGCACTGTCGGAGGGTCAGTACTGAGGGAGTGCTGCACTGTCCGAGGTTCAGTACTGAGGGAGTGCTGCACTGTCCGAGGGTCAGTACTGACGGAGCGCTGCACTGTCCGAGGGTCAGTACTGAGGGAGCGCTGCACTGTCCGAGGGTCAGTACTAAGGGAGTGCTGCACTGTCGGAGGTTCAGTACTGAGGGAGTGCTGCACTGTCGGAGGGTCAGTACTGAGGGAGTGCTGCACTGTCCGAGGGTCAGCACTGACGGAGTGCTGCACTGTCGGAGGGTCAGTGCTGAGGGAGTGCTGCACTGTCGGAGGGTCAGTGCTGAGGGAGTGCTGCACTGTCGGAGGGTCAGTACTGAGGGAGTGCTGCACTGTCCGAGGGTCAGCACTGACGGAGTGCTGCACTGTCGGAGGGGCAGTACTGAGGGAGTGCTGCACTGTCGGAGGATCAGTACTGAGGGAGCGCTGTACTATCGGAGGGTCAGTACTGAGGGAGCGCTGCACTGTCCGAGGGTCAGTACTGAGGGAACGCTGCACTGTCCGAGGGTCAGTACTGAGGGAGTGACTCACTGTCCGAGGTTCAGTCCTGAGGGAGCACTGCACTGTCGGAGGGTCAGTACTGAGGGAGTGCTGCACTGTCCGAGGGTCAGTACTGAGGGAGTGCTGCACTGTCCGAGGTTCAGTACTGAGGGAGCACTGCACTGTCCGAGGGTCAGTACTGACGGAGCGCTGCACTGTTCGAGGGTCAGTACTGAGGGAGTGCTGCACTGTCCGAGGGTCAGTACTAAGGGAGTGCTGCACTGTCGGAGGTTCAGTACTGAGGGAGTGCTGCACTGTCGGAGGGTCAGTACTGAGGGAGTGCTGCACTGTCGGAGGGTCAGTGCTGAGGGAGTGCTGCACTGTCGGAGGGTCAGTACTGAGGGAGTGCTGCACTGTCCGAGGTTCAGTACTGAGGGAGTGCTGCACTGTCCGAGGGTCAGTACTGACGGAGCGCTGCACTGTCCGAGGGTCAGTACTGAGGGAGTGCTGCACTGTCGGAGGGTCAGTACTGAGGGAGTGCTGCACTGTCCGAGGGTCAGCACTGACGGAGTGCTGCACTGTCGGAGGGGCAGTACTGAGGGACTGCTGCACTGTTGGAGGGTCAGTACTGAAGGAGTGCTGCACTGTCGGAGGGTCAGTGCTGAGGGAGCGCTGCACTGTCGGAGGGTCAGTACTGAAGGAGTGCTGCGCTGTCGGAGGGGCAGTACTGAGGGACTGCTGCACTGTCGGAGGATCAGTACTGAGGGAGCGCTGTACTGTCGGAGGGTCAGTACTGAAGGAGTGCTGCACTGTCGGAGGGTCAGTGCTGAGGGAGCGCTGCACTGTCGGAGGGTCAGTACTGAGGGTGCGCTGCACTGTCGGAGGGTCAGTGCTGAGGGAGTGCTGCACTGTCGGAGGTTCAGTGCTGAGGGTGCGCTGCACTGTCGGAGGAGGGTCAGTACTGAGGGAGTGCTGTACTGTCGGAGGGTCAGCACTGAGGGAGTGCAGCGCTGTCGGAGGGTCAGTGCTGAGGGAGTGCTGCACTGTCAGAGGGTCAGTACTGAGGGAGTGCTGCGCTGTCGGTGGGTCAGCACTGAGGGAGTGCTGCACTGTCGGAAGGTCAGTACTGAGGGAGTGCTGCACTGTCGGAGGGTCAGTGCTGAGGGAGTGCTGCACTGTCGGAGGGTCAGTACTGAGGGAGCGCTGCACTGTCTGAGGGTCAGTACTGAGGGAGTGCTGCACTGTCGGAGGGTCAGTACTGACGGAGCACTGCACTGTCTGAGGGTCAGCACTGAGGGAGTGCTGCACTGTCGGAGGGTAAGCACTGAGGGAGTGCTGCACTGTCGGAGGGGCTGCACCATCGGAGGGGCAGTACTGAGGGAGCGCTGCACTATCGGAGGGTCAGTACTGAGGGAGCGCTGCACTGTCGGAGGGTCAGTACTGAAGGAGTGCTGCGCTGTCGGAGGGGCAGTACTGAGGGACTGCTGCACTGTCGGAGGATCAGTACTGAGGGAGCGCTGTACTGTCGGAGGGTCAGTACTGAAGGAGTGCTGCACTGTCGGAGGGTCAGTGCTGAGGGAGTGCTGCACTGTCGGAGGGTCAGTACTGAGGGAGCGCTGCACTGTCGGAGGGTCAGTACTGAAGGAGTGCTGCGCTGTCGGAGGGTCAGTACTGACGTGCTGCACTGTCGGAGGGTCAGTACTGAGGGAGTGCTGCACTGTCGGTGGGTAAGTACTGAGGGAGTGCTGCACTGTCGGAGGGTCAGTGCTGAGGGAGTGCTGCACTGTCGGAGGGTCAGTGCTGAGGGAGTGCTGCACTGTCGGTGGGTAAGTACTGAGGGAGTGCTGCACTGTCGGAGGGTCAGCACTGACAGTGCTGCACTGTCGGAGGGTCAGTACTGACGGAGTGCTGCACTGTCGGAGGGTCAGTGCTGAGGGAGTGCTGCACTGTCGGTGGGTAAGTACTGAGGGAGTGCTGCACTGTCGGAGGGTCAGTGCTGAGGGAGTGCTGCACTGTCGGTGGGTAAGTACTGAGGGAGTGCTCCACTGTCGGACGGTCAGTACTGAGGGAGTGCTGCACTGTCAAAGGGTCAGTGCTGAGGGAGTGCTGCACTGTCGGAGGGTCAGTGCTGAGGGAGTGCTGCACTGTCGGTGGGTAAGTACTGAGGGAGTGCTCCACTGTCGGAGGGTCAGTACTGAGGGAGTGCTGCACTGTCAAAGGGTCAGTGCTGAGGGAGTGCTGCACTGTCGGAGGGTCAGTACTGAGGGAGTGCTGCGCTGTCGGAGGGTCAGGACTGATGGAGCGCTGCACTGTCGGAGGTTCAGCACTGAGGGAGCGCTGCACTGTCGGAGGGTCAGTACTGAGGGAGCACTGCACTGTCGGAGGGTCAGTACTGAGGGAGCGCTGCACTGTCGGAGGGTCAGTACTGAGGGCGTGCTGCACTGTCGGAGGTTCAGTACTGAGGGAGCGCTGCACTGTCGGAGGGTCAGTACTGAGGGAGCGCTTCACTGTCCGAGGGTCAGTACTGAGGGAGCGCTGCACTGTCGGAGGGTCAGTACTGAGGGAGTGCTGCACTGTCGGAGGTTCAGTGCTGAGGGTGCGCTGCACTGTCGGAGGAGGGTCAGTACTGAGGGAGTGCTGCACTGTCGGAGGGTCAGCACTGAGGGAGTGCTGCGCTGTCGGAGGGTCAGTGCTGAGGGGGTGCTGCACTGTCAGAGGGTCAGTACTGAGGGAGTGCTGCGCTGTCGGTGGGTCAGCACTGAGGGAGTGCTGCACTGTCGGAAGGTCAGTACTGAGGGAGTGCTGCACTGTCGGGGGGTCAGTGCTGAGGGAGTGCTGCACTGTCGGAGGGTCAGTACTGAGGGAGTGCTGCACTGTCGGAGGGGCTGTACCATCGGAGGGGCAGTACTGAGGGAGCGCTGCACTATCGGAGGGTCAGTACTGAGGGAGTGCTGCACTGTCGGAGGGTCAGCACTGAGAGAGTGCTGCACTGTCGGAGGGTCAGTACTGAGGGAGTGCTGCACTGTCGGAGTGTCAGCACTGAGGGAGGGCCGCACTGTCGGAGGGTCAGTACTGAGGGAGTGCTGCACTGTCGGAGGGGCTGCACCATCGAGGGGCAGTACTGAGGGAGTGCTGCACTATCGGCGGGTCAGTACTGAGGGAGTGCTGCACTGTCGGAGGGTCAGGACTGAGGGAGTGCTGCACTGTCGGAGGGTCCGTACTGAGGTATTGCTGCACTGTCCGAGGGTCAGTACTGAGGGAGTGCTGCACTGTCGGAGGGTCAGTACTGAGGGAGTGCTGCACTGTCAGAGGGTCAGTACTGACGGAGCACTGCACTGTCGGAGGGTGAGTACTGAGGGAGTGCTGTTCTGTCGGAGGGTCAGTACTGAAGGAGTGCTGCACTGTTGGAGGGTCAGTACTGAGGAAGTGCTGCACTGTCGGAGGGTCAGTACTGACGGAGCGCTGCACTGTCGGAGGGTCAGTACTGAGGGAGCGCTGCACTGTCGGAGGGTCAGTACTGAAGGAGTGCTGCACTGTTGGAGGGTCAGTACTGAGGGAGTGCTGCACTGTCGGAGGGTCAGTACTGAGGGAGCGCTGCACTGTTGGAGGGTCAGTACTGAAGGAGTGCTGCACTGTCCGAGGGTCAGTACTGACGGAGCGCTGCACTGTCGGAGGGTCAGTACTGAGGGAGTGCTGCACTGTCGGAGGGTCAGTACTGAGGGAGCGCAGCACTGTCGAAGGGTCAGTACTGAGGGAGTGCTGCACTGTCGGAGGGTCAGTACTGAAGGAGTGCTGCACTGTCCGAGGGTAGTACTGACGGAGCGCTGCACTGTCGGAGGGTCAGTACTGAGGGAGTGCTGCACTGTCGGAGGGTCAGTACTGAAGGAGCGCTGCACTGTCGGAGGGTCAGTACTGAAGGAGTGCTGTGCTGTCGGAGGGTCAGTACTGAGGGAGTGCTGCATTGTCGGAGGGTCAGCACTGAGGGAGTGCTGCACTGTCGGAGGGTCAGTACTGAGGGAGTGCTGCACTGTCGGAGGGTCAGTACTGAGGGAGAGCTGCACTGTCAGAGGGTCAGTTCTTTGGGAGTGCTGCACTGTCGAAGGGTCAGTACTGAAGGAGTGCTGTGCTGTCGGAGGGTCAGTACTGAGGGAGTGCGGCATTGTCGGATGGTCAGCACTGAGGGAGTGCTGCACTGTCGGAGAGTCAGTACTGAGGGAGTGCTGCACTGTTGGAGGGTCAGTGCTGAGGGAGTGCAGCACTGTCGAAGGGTCAGTACTGAAGGAGTGCTGCACTGTCGAAGGGTCAGTACTGAAGGAGTGCTGCACTGTCGGAGGGTCAGTGCTGAGGGAGCGCTGCACTGTCGGAGGGTCAGTACTGAGGGAGCGCTGCACTGTCGGAGGGTCAGTACTGAAGGAGTGCTGTGCTGTCGGAGGGTCAGTACTGAGGGAGTGCTGCATTGTCGGAGGGTCAGTGCTGAGGGAGTGCTGCACTGTCGGAGGGTCAGTGCTGAGGGAGTGCTGCACTGTCGGAGGGTCAGTGCTGAGGGAGTGCTGCACTGTCGGTGGGTAAGTACTGATGGAGTTCTCCACTGTCGGAGGGTCAGTACTGACGGAGTGCTGCACTGTCGGACGGTCAGTGCTGAGGGAGTGCTGCACTGTCGGAGGGTCAGGACTGAGGGAGTGCAGCACTGTCGGAGGGTCAGTGCTGAGGAAGTGCTGCACTGTCGGAGGGTCAGTACTGACGAAGCGCTGCACTTTCTGAGGGTCAGTGCTGAGGGAGTGCTGCACTGTCGGAGGGTCAGCACTGAGGGAGTGCTGCACTGTCGGAGGGGCTGCACCATCGGAGGGGCAGTACTGAGGGAGTGTTGCACTGTCGGAGGGTCAGTACTGAGGGAGTGCTGCACTGTCGGAGGGTCAGTACTGAGGGAGCGCTGCACTGTCGGAGGGTCAGTACTGAGGGAGCGCTGCACTGTCTGAGGGTCAGCTCTGAGGGAGTGCTGCCCTGTCGGAGGGTCAGCACTGAGGGAGTGCTGCACTGTCGGAGGGGCTGCACCATCGGAGGGGCAGTACTGAGCGAGTGTTGCACTGTCTGAGGGTCAGTACTGAGGGAGTGCTGCACTGTCGGATGGTCAGTATTGAGGGAGTGCTGCACTCTCGGAGGGTCAGCACTGAGGGAGAGCTGCACTGTCGGAGGGTCAGTACTGAGGGAGCGCTGCACTGTCGGAGGGTCAGTACTGAGGCAGTGCTGCACTGTCGGAGGGTCAGTACTGAGGGAGTGCAGCACTGTCAGAGAGTCAGTACTGACGGAGCGCTGCACTGCCAGAGGGTCAGTACTGAGGGAGTGCTGCACTGTCGGAGGGTCAGTACTGAGGGAGTGCTGCACTGTCGGAGGGTCAGTACTGAGGGAGTGCTGCACTGTCAGAGGGTCAGTACTGTGGGAGTGCAGCACTTTCAGAGGGTCAGTTCTGTGGGAGTGCAGCACTGTCAGAGGGTCAGTACTGACGGAGCGCTGCACTGTCAGAGGGTCAGTACTGAGGGAGCGCTGCACTGTCGGAGGGTCAGTACTGAGGGAGTGCTGCACTGTCGGAGGGTCAGTACTGAGGGAGTGCTGCACTGTCGGAGGGTCAGTACTGAGGGAGTGCTGCACTGTCGGAGGTTCAGTACTGAGGGAGTGCTGCACTGTCGGAGGGTCAGTACTGAGGGAGTGCTGCACTGTCGGAGGGTCAGTACTGAGGAGTGCTGCACTGTCGGAGGGTCAGTACTGACGGAGTGCTGCACTGTCGGAGGGTCAGTACTGAGGGAGTGCTGCACTGTCGGATGGTCAGTACTGAGGGAGTGCTGCACTGTCGGAGGGTCAGTACTGAGGGAGTGCTGCACTGTCGGAGGGTCAGTACTGACGGAGTGCTGCACTGTCGGAGGGTCAGTACTGAGGAGTGCTGCACTGTCGGAGGGTCAGTACTGAAGGAGTGCTGCACTGTCGGAGGGTCAGTACTGAGGAGTGCTGCACTGTCGGAGGGTCAGTACTGAGGGAGTGCTGCACTGTCGGAGGGTCAGTACTGACGGAGTGCTGCACTGTCGGAGGGTCAGTACTGAGGGAGTGCTGCACTGTCGGAGGGTCAGTACTGACGGAGTGCTGCACTGTCGGAGGGTCAGTACTGACGGAGTGCTGCACTGTCGGAGGGTCAGTACTGAGGGAATGCTGCACTGTCGGAGGGTCAGTACTGAGGGAGTGCTGCACTGTCGGAGGGTCAGTACTGAGGAGTGCTGCACTGTCGGAGGGTCAGTACTGAGGGAGTGCTGCACTGTCGGAGGGTCAGTACTGACGGAGTGCTGCACTGCCTGAGCTGCCGTCTTTCAGATAAGACTTTAAACCAAGGCTCTTTCCATCCTCTCAAATGAATTAAAAAGATCCCATGGCAGTATGGAAGAAGATCGCTGCATCTCTGACCATTGTCCTGCCCAATATTTATCCCTGAACCAACATCACTAAAGAGAACATCTGGTCGTTAGCACTTTCTTTACGTGCAGCATTACTGTGCCTGAATTGGCTGCTGTGTTTCCAACATTACAAGGTTGAATACACTTCCAAAAGAACTTCATTGGCTGTAAAACTCTTGAGTGTCCTGAGATTGTTAACTGTGATTTATAAATACAAGGCTTTCTTTTCTCATTCTCTCCCTCTCTCCTTGTGTGTGTCTGTTTGTCTCCTCTCCAACACAGTCTCTCTCCCCAGCTCCCCTTGCATCCCATTCCCATTCCTTTGCCATTGATTGCAGCAGCATTGAAACAATTTTCGAGTCGTGCTATGCTTCAGCTGGACTTCCTGTTGTTTATTTTCTAAACTTGATTTTTCAGGTTTTCTGCAACTTTTGTTCAAACATTATTTAAAACCACATCAGCTTTCATCCTTGCTCCAAGACAGAAACCAGTCACAGATGTGGGGAATTTTCATTGTATTAGACATATCCGAATAATCGGCAAAGACTCTCACTTCACTCCTCCTGTGCTGATTATCTTACTCCTCTTCCTCATTTTCTGTTTGATGTTTTATTCAATAACTCAAACACTCCCAGGACAGGTACAGCACAGATTAGATACAGAGTAAAGCTCCCTCTACACTGTCCCCATCGGTTTGCCACATCCTAAGAAGAGTGTCCCATCCTGTGCTAGTTTTGCAGTTTCTGGTCTAACAGTCATGTGGCCTCTCCCCAAGTTTGCCACGTTCATTCTTGAGACATGGGTTCTGTGTGGCCCTGTTGCAATGCCACAGATTTCCTAAGACTGGGAAGATTGCTTTTTAACTGTCAGTGTGACAAGCTGTCGTTATCTCTGCTACTGAGCCTGTGTCTCAAGGCTGAGTGAGACTGGTATTGGCGACTGTGAAAGTGCCCTGACTGGGATCCCCAGTTAATGCTAATTTAGGGGTAATATTTTATCATTGGCCATGATTGCCGATTGGACTGAGACTATTCAAAAAGGACCTTTGAAACTCGCAGGAAAAGGGGCTGCCCAGCCTCTCAGCCTGAGCTGGATTTCAACCAGTTCCCAGAGTGATCGTGTATGTGTCTCAAACACCTACTTCCCCACTTCCCAGGCTAGTTTTACTGGGTCAGTGAAATACTCCGTAAGTGATATACTCCGTCAGTGAAATACTCCGTCAGTGATATACTCCGTCAGTGAAATACTCCGTCAGTGATATACTCCGTCAGTGATATACTCCGTCAGTGAAATACTCCGTCAGTGAAATACTCCGTCAGTGAAATACTCCGTCAGTGAAATACTCCGTCAGTGATATACTCCGTCAGTGATATACTCCGTCAGTGAAATACTCCGTCAGTGATATACTCCGTCAGTGAAATACTCCGTCAGTGAAATACTCCGTCAGTGAAATACTCCGTCAGTGAAATACTCCGTCAGTGATATACTCCGTCAGTGATATACTCCGTCAGTGATATACTCCGTCAGTGAAATACTCCGTCAGTGATATATTCCGTCAGTGATATACTCCGTCAGTGAAATACTCCGTCAGTGATATACTCCGTCAGTGATATACTCCGTCAGTGAAATACTCCGTCAGTGATATACTCCGTCAGTGATATACTCCGTCAGTGATATACTCCGTCAGTGAAATACTCCGTCAGTGAAATACTCCGTCAGTGAAATACTCCGTCAGTGATATACTCCGTCAGTGATATACTCCGTCAGTGAAATACTCCGTCAGTGAAATACTCCGTCAGTGATATACTCCGTCAGTGATATACTCCGTCAGTGAAATACTCCGTCAGTGATATACTCCGTCAGTGAAATACTCCGTCAGTGAAATACTCCGTCAGTGATATACTCCGTCAGTGATATACTCCGTCAGTGATATACCGTCAGTGATATACTCCGTCAGTGAAATACTCCGTCAGTGATATACTCCGTCAGTGATATACTCCGTCAGTGATATACTCCGTCAGTGAAATACTCCGTCAGTGATATACTCCGTCAGTGATATACTCCGTCAGTGAAATACTCCGTCAGTGATATACTCCGTCAGTGAAATACACCGTCAGTGATATACTCCGTCAGTGAAATACTCCGTCAGTGATATACTCCGTCAGTGATATACTCCGTCAGTGATATACTGCGTCAGTGAAATACTCCGTCAGTGAAATACTCCGTCAGTGAAATACTCCGTCAGTGATATACTCCGTCAGTGATATACTCCGTCAGTGAAATACTCCGTCAGTGAAATACTCCGTCAGTGATATACTCCGTCAGTGATATACTCCGTCAGTGAAATACTCCGTCAGTGATATACTCCGTCAGTGATATACTCCGTCAGTGATATACTCCATAAGTGATATACTCCGTCAGTGATATACTCCGTCAGTGATATACTCCGTCAGTGAAATACTCCGTCAGTGAAATACTCCGTCAGTGATATACTCCGTCAGTGATATACTCCGTCAGTGAAATACTCCGTCAGTGATATACTCCGTCAGTGAAATACTCCGTCAGTGAAATACTCCGTCAGTGAAATACTCCGTCAGTGATATACTCCGTCAGTGATATACTCCGTCAGTGATATACTCCGTCCCAGTATCAGCAAATTACAGCCAAATTAAACTAAAATACAAACGCAGACACACACACACAGAGACACACACACAGACACTCTCTCTCTCTCTCTCACAGACACACACAGACACACACAGACACACACTCTCACACAGACACAGACACACACACTCTCTCTCTCAGACACACACTCTCACAGACACACTTTCACACACACACAAACACACTCTCTCTCACACACACACACACACAGACACACACTCTCTCTCTCACACACAGACACACATGTTCACACAATTGACCTTTCAGCAGAAACGTTGACCTGAAAAACGTGAGCCAGGATCTTATGGGGTCTCAAAGAATGGACTGGGAGGCGGGGGGTTGTGGGGTGGGGGGTGCAGGGTGGGGTTGGGGCCAAAATATCGAGAGGGAGTGCAGGGGCTGGCGGGGTATCGCTATGGTATTTTGCCAGCGGCAGGGAATGTGGTGGAAAGCCATCCCACCCAGAGGTCAATTGAGGCCCTGAAATGGCCAATTAAGGATCTCTTGTCACCGCTGGCATTGGCTTCCCCCACTTCAACACACCCCCTGTCCTCACCAACTACTCCCCTCCCTGCCACTCCCCTCACTGGAGTCTGCCTGATTGGTTCTGGCGACCCCACTTACCTTGGTCCGAGGGTGGCGTCCATTGCTGTTGCTTCACCATAGGTGCAGTCACAGTACTGGCCCCCGTACCCGTCAGTGACACTGGCCCCACAACCCCCAGTGGCACTGCCCCTGCTCCGTGGCACTGGCCCCCGCTCCCAGTGGCACTGGCCCCCGCTTCTGGGCACGCACTCAGTGCCAGGGCTGCACAGTGAAGGCTGGAGACACTCGGATGAGGTTCTGGAAGGTGATAGGTGCCCGTGGCTACTGTTCCCTCAGTGAGACATATGCCCTCTGGAGAGGATTTGGAAACAAAATACATGCATTTTTCTTCTAATGGATTTCTTTTTTTTGATAGTTTGCAACTAAAGCCTGTTTGACAGTGGAATCTCTCTTTGCGGTTCCCACGTGTAACGCAAAATCTCGCCTACCGCTCCCTGTGCGTGTATCTGGTCTCTTTTCCTCGGGAGATGATCTGACAGTGATGAGTGGAAGCAGCACCCACTCGAAATAAGCTGGATTGTTTCCAAGTGCCCGACACAGCAACTGAAATATCAACATTATGAGCACGCACTGGCCATTGCCGACTCACCGTAAACACTCCTGGGGAGGGAGGGAGGGAGGGAGGGACTGCTGTTGGTGAGGAGGGGCAGAATGGGGAAGGGGGGGAGGCGGTTCCTATAAACACTCTCTCTAAATGGGTCACAGACACACTAAAAGTTGTGCATCAAAATGCGTCCCTTGATATTATCAGTGAAATGTTTTGACGGCAGTCACAGCTTTCCAAGGAACAGAGCACTGTGGAACGAGCTGTGTTAAAATTTCATTCATTCAGTCGAAGTTAATGAGTGGTCTTGCTCACCGGGATTGAAGGGAGAGACCCTGTGACAGCGCTTACCTCCCATTCACAGACTCTCTCCAGCAATCAACAGGGAGGTGAGAGATAAAAAACAGAGAGAGGAAGAGAGACAGAAAGATAGAGCGAGAGAGTGTGAGAGCAAGAGAGAGATAATGTGAGAGTGAGAGCGAGCAAGAGGCAGAGTGAAAGATACACTGTGTGAAGGAGTGAGTCAGAGAACAAGACAGAGAAATTGAGTGAGGCACACAGAGAGACAGAAAGAGACAGTGAGAATGAGAGAGATGCAGTGAGAGAGAGCAAAGAGACAAGGTGGAAGATACACAGTGTGATACAGATGCAGAGACAATGGGAAACAGAGTGAAAGAGAGTGAAGGATGCATTGAGAGAAGGGGCAAATGGAGTAACAGTGAGAGGGGCAGAGTGAGAGAAATTAGTCAAGAGAATAAAAGAGATATCATGAGAGATAAAAAGAGGCAGTGGAAGAAAAATACAACAATTTGCATTTATATAGCCTCTCTGACGTGTAAACCATCACAAGACACTTCACAGGAACGTAATCAGGCAAACAATTAACTGAACCATGTAAGGAGATATTAGGACAGGTGACCAAAAGTTTCCTCAGAAAGGTAAGTTTTAAGGAGCATCTTAAAGGAGGAGAGATAGAAAATCGGAGAGGTTTAGGGAGGGAATTCCAGAGCTTAGGGCCCAGGCAAAGGGTTGTAGGGCTGGTGGAGTTTACAGAGATAGCTGGGGTGAGGCCATGGGGGGATTTGAAAACAAGGGTGAAAATTTTAAAATTGAGATGTTGTTGGACTAGGAGCCAATGTCGGTCAGCGAGCACAGGGAGAGATGGGACTTGCTGCAAGTAGGATATGGGCAGCAGACAGTAAAAGGAAGAAAAAGACAGAATGACAGGGAAATACACAGTGAGGGAAGACAGAGAGTGGCAAGATAAACACACAATAAGAAATAGTGTGAAAGAGATACAGTGAGGGATAGACAGACATACAAAGAGTGAAGAACAGAGAGAGAGAGGGTCGCACTTAGAGGGGGAGAGAGAAAGACCGAGAGGACAGAGAAAGACCAATAGGAGAGAGAAAGATAGAGAGAGAAACACACAGAGAGAGCCTGAGTCTGAGAAAGACCCAGGTGGAGAGAGACAGCAAGAGAGCCAAGGCTGAGGCAGCGAGAGGGAGACAGGAAGAGCCATGAAAGAGACAGCGAGACAGACAAAAGACAGCAAGAGAGCAAGAGGGAGACGGCGAGAGAGACAGAGAGAGGGAGAGCGAAAGAGACAGAGAGAGAGAGCAAGTCAGAGAGAGACAGAGAGAGAGAGCAAGACAGAGAGAGAGAGAGCAAGTCAGAGAGAGACAGAGTGAGAGTGAGTGAAAGAAAGCAAGCGAGAGAAAGACAGAGCCAGAGAGAGACCAAGACAAATAGCAGAGACACAAGCAGAAAGGAGAGAGAGAGATAGGCAGAGACCGAGAGAGAGACAACCACTCAGAGAGACAGAACGAGAAACAGAGAGACCAGGCAGGGAGAGAGAGAGACAGGAGGAGGAGAGAGAGACACCCAGGCACAGAGAGAGGGAGAGAGAGCAGTGAGAAAGACCCAGGCAGAGAAAGAGAGGGAGAGAAATAGAGAGGAGAGAGAGAGACACCCAGGCAGAGAGAAGAGAGAGACCCAGGCAGAGAAAGGGAGAGGGTCAGAGCAGAGAGAGAGAGAGAGAGATAGATCCAGGCAGAGAGAAAGAGGGAGAGACAGAGGAGAGAGAGAGAAACCTAGGCAGAGACAGACAGGGAGACAGACAGGAGAGAGGGAAAGAGAGAGAGGAGAGAGAGAGACCAGGCAGAGAGAGGGAGAGGGAGAGAGAGAGAGAGATCGAGATCCAGGCAGAGAGAAAGAGGGAGAGACAGAGGAGCGAGAGAGAGAGACCTAGGCAGAGACAGACAGGGAGACAGACAGGAGAGAGAGAAAGAGAGAGAGGAGAGAGAGAGACCAGGCAGAGAGAGGGAGAGAGACAGAGAGAGAGAGAGATCGGGCACAGAGGGGGGTGGGGGAGACACAGAGAGACCCAGGCAGAGGGAAACAGAGACAAGGGACACAGAGGGTGAACGAAACAGAGATACACACATGGAACGAAAGAGACAGAAAGCGAGAGAGAGACTCAGATCCCTGACTTTAAGAACTGGGCTGTTTTCTCAGGACAGTTTCTGTCGCTGACACCCTGTTCTCTGTTGGGATGAATATTGCAGGCTATCCTGCACCAACAATGTGTAACAGAGGGAGACCTGCTAATCACAGCACCGCAGACTGGAAACTTTTCACGTAAGAGGGCTGAAGAACTGAAGGAAGGCAGGTTTCCGATTTGTGTTCTCCGGTCACTTGCTTCTAGAACAGTTTTTTTAAAGAAAAGACTCGGTCCTGATATTAATTAGATCTTTTTTGTTATAAAAAGCCATTATTTATAAACCATTCCCTTAATAATAATAAAAAAAAGACTGAGATCCCAACAAGACAATAGATAATTGTCCAATTTGATCTGGCCAAGACTCAAAATTGACATTAAATCTTTATAAACAACAGAGACGAGGTTCTATTAAATATCTTTGGAAACTAGAAAGAAAGCTGGTGAGAACGATTAACCGCGACTCAGGGAGAAAAACACATTTCAAACAATGCTGAGGTATCGCCAAGGATTTACTGAGAGAGAGACACACACAGACACACACTTCCAAATAGTTCGGAAGTAGTCTTTTTTCACCGTCGCTGCTCCGTCACTTTAATCGCGATTTTAAATGTTATATAATCAAATATAGCAGCACAGACCTGAGTTCATACTCATCAATCCAACGGCGAGACAGAAACGGAATAATTCTGTGATCATGATATATTCCAGAGGAGAACAGGAATCCAAATCATAACCAAACCAGGAACAGAGTGAAAATCTCCAATCCAACACCGGAGATCAAAATCCAGGTTTCACACAACCAGCAAAATACAACACCATTTACTGACTGCTTTGTTAGTTTCTCATCATTAATGTTCAACAAGCTTCCTCCAACAGATTGGCATTCACAAAATATATATATATATATATATCTCTCTCCACTCGGGGAGCGTGAGCTATCTATAAAAATATATGAGGAAACTTTCTCTCCCTTATGTCCTCTTCAAATTGGTGAAAAATCCACAGTTTCACTCCCTCTGACACAAGGTATTTCGCCTTTTTTGTGGCTGTGAAATCCCTGGGTTCTGAAGCTGTTTCTCTCTTCTCTCCAGTTGCTATTTTTCTGTATAAAATATATTTCTTTAAGAGTCCCGACAGATTTCACACACGCTCGCCTGCCCCACACATTATTTTTGGGACGTTGCGGATTGTTTTTTTTTTGTAAATACACACACACAGGGAGAGGTTTTCAACTAAGTTTCTTTTTGTCTGTGTGTGTCAGACTGCTGTTTAATTTGCTTTGAAAATTCTCCCCACACACAGACACACAAGTCTCTGGTAGGTCTCTGACAAATAATTAGTAACAAGATCCCGGCTCTCCCGACCAAACACAAAGGAACTTTTCCTCAGCTCTCTGCTCACATCCAGGCTCCCACAAGTCGCTTATTTCTCTCTCTCTCTCTCTCTCTTCCCTTTTCTTTCTCTTTCTGCAGTTTGCTGTGTATCTGGGACTGAGTCTCCTCTCTTCCTCCCTTTCTCTGATGGTGAGGGGAGCGAATGGGAAAGTTCAGGTCGGTACAGATCAATGTTGAAGAGACTGAACCTCCCATTAACTGCCGTCCACCAATCCGGGAGCAGCCCAGAGTTCAAACAGACAGAAAAAAATCAAACATTATTTCACCAACAATTATGGAGCCGCTGGAAACCCAACAAAGGCACTTACAGCTCACACACACTCAACAACCTTCCCCTCCTCCCCACACACACATACACATTACACCCACTCACACTCCCCCGTCCACACACATATTACACCCACTTCACACTCACTCACACTTAACACTCAGCAAACTCCCCCCCCCCCGCCACACACACGCACATAACACCTACTCACACATACATTTCACAGTCAGCAACCTCCCCCTCCTCTCCCCAAATACACACACATTATACACATTCCCTGACCCACACTCTCACACTCAGACATCCACACTTAACACACTCCCAGATACACTCCACTCACTCACTCACTCACTCACTCACACACACACATACAACTAACACATGTACACACACAAAAGCACCACCCAACACTTACACTCACACACACTCATACACAAACACTTAGTCGCTCAAACTCACAGATACACACCCACCCACCCACCCACACTCATACGCACGGACACAGCTACACAATGAAACAGACATATGCACACACTCAAAAACACAGATATACTCACACATACGCTCAAACCCAGATGCACACCCTCACACATACACTTACATTCACACACACACTAATACTCTCACATATCCTCACACATAGACCCACACTAGAACATAGAACATTACAGCGCAGTACAGGCCCTTCGGCCCTCGATGTTGCGCCGACCTGTGAAACCATCTGACCTACACTATTCCATTTTCATCCATATGTCTATCCAATGACCACTCAAACTCACATACAAATATACACACATACTCATGCACATACATTTGTGTATACTCACAGAGATGAACACTCACTTTCACTCACACACTTCAATACTCACATTCACTCACCCATACACTGAGATACCTACACTCAGATATACACACACACAGAAACATTCAAAGTCACATATATTCACACAGATACATAAATTTACACTTGCATATTCACACACACACATTCACTCAGATACACACTGACTCAGTATAGAGTTACATATACATACATGGTCACAGACTCAGACACAAGCGAACTGGTGCAATATTGATATTTTCAATGAATATAGAATCATAGAATCACAGAATCATTTACGGCACAGAAGGAGGTCATTCGGCCCATCAGGTCTATGCTTGCTCTCCACGGAGCTACTCAGTCAGTCCCACTCCCAGGCTCGATTCCCATATCTATTTCTCTCAAGTGCTCATCCAACTTCCACTTGAAATAATTGATTGTCTCCACTTCCACCACCCTGGTGGGCAGCGTGTAAAAAAGTTCTTCCTCATATTCCCCCTGCAACTTTTGCCCAAACTTTCAATCCGTGTCCCCTAGTCCTTGTACCATCAGTTAATGGGAACACTTTTTTCTTGCCTAACTTATCTAAGCCTGTCACAATCTTGGACACTTCTATTAAATCTTCCCTCAATCCCCTTTGCTCTAAGGAGAACAACCCAGCTTTTCCAAACTAACCTAGTAACTAAAATCCCCCATCCCTGGAACCATTCTGGTAAATCTCCTCTGCACCCTCTCAAGGACATTCACATCCTTCCAAAGTGTGGTGACCAGAACTGGACACAATACTCTAGTTGGAGCCTAACCAGAATTTTATAAAGGTTCAGCATAACGTCCCTGCTTTTGTACTCAATGCCTCTATTTATGAAGCCCAAGATCCCACATGCTTTACTAACCACTCTCTCAATATGTCTTGCCATGCACCCCCAGGTCCCTCTATTCCTGCATACTCTTTAGAACTGACATTAATTATATATTGCGTCTGCTTATTCCTTCTTCCAAAATGCAACATCTCACACTTGTCAGTACTAAATTCCATCTGCCACCTACCATTCTGCTAGCCAATCACTGTCCTCTTGCAGGTGGTTCATATCATCCTCACTCTTTGCCACACCTCCAAGATTGGTGTTGTCAGCAAATTTTGAGATTTTGCTCTGTATTCCAAGATACAAGTCCTTTATATATAGCAAAAAAAAACAGTGGCCCCAGCACTGACCCTTGGGGAACACCACTGTCTACCATCCTCCAGTCTGAAGAACAACCATTTACTGCTACTCGCTGTTTTTTTGTCCTTAAGCCAATTTTAAAAATCCAATTGGACATTGACCCTCCTATTCCATGAGCTTCAATTTTGGTAACCAAATGTATATATATATATTTTAAAAACCTGTACTTTTCTTCCTGTTCCTCTTTGCCATCCTGAAGGTGCTGACTCTCACTGGGATACAGTTCCTGAAGGTGCTGACTCTCACTGGGATACAGTTCCTGAAGGTGCTGACTCTCACTGGGATACAGTTCCTGAAGGTGCTGACTCTCACTGGGATACAGTTCCTGAAGGTGCTGACTCTCACTGGGATACAGTTCCTGAAGGTGCTGACTCTCACTGGGATGCAGTTCCTGAAGGTGCTGACTCTCACTGGGATACAGTTCCTGAAGGTGCTGACTCTCACTGGGATACAGTTCCTGAAGGTGCTGACTCTCACTGGGGGACAGTTCCTGAAGGTGCTGACTCTCACTGGGATACAGTTCCTGAAGGTGCTGACTCTCACTGGGATACAGTTCCTGAAGGTGCTGACTCTCACTGGGATACAGTTCCTGAAGGTGCTGACTCTCACTGGGGGACAGTTCCTGAAGGTGCTGACTCTCACTGGGGGACAGTTCCTGAAGGTGCTGACTCTCACTGGGGGACAGTTCCTGAAGGTGCTGACTCTCACTGGGATACAGTTCCTGAAGGTGCTGACTCTCACTGGGATACAGTTCCTGAAGGTGCTGACTCTCACTGGGATACAGTTCCTGAAGGTGCTGACTCTCACTGGGATACAGTTCCTGAAGGTGCTGACTCTCACTGGGATACAGTTCCTGAAGGTGCTGACTCTCACTGGGATACAGTTCCTGAAGGTGCTGACTCTCACAGGGATACAGTTCCTGAAGGTGCTGACTCTCACTGGGGGACAGTTCCTGAAGGTGCTGACTCTCACTGGGATACAGTTCCTGAAGGTGCTGACTCTCACTGGGGGACAGTTCCTGAAGGTGCTGACTCTCACTGGGATACAGTTCCTGAAGGTGCTGACTCTCACTGGGATACAGTTCCTGAAGGTGCTGACTCTCACTGGGGGACAGTTCCTGAAGGTGCTGACTCTCACTGGGATACAGTTCCTGAAGGTGCTGACTCTCACTGGGATACAGTTCCTGAAGGTGCTGACTCTCACTGGGGGACAGTTCCTGAAGGTGCTGACTCTCACTGGGATACAGTTCCTGAAGGTGCTGACTCTCACTGGGATACAGTTCCTGAAGGTGCTGACTCTCACTGGGATACAGTTCCTGAAGGTGCTGACTCTCACTGGGATTCAGTTCCTGAAGGTGCTGACTCTCACTGGGATACAGTTCCTGAAGGTGCTGACTCTCACTGGGATTCAGTTCCTGAAGGTGCTGACTCTCACTGGGATACAGTTCCTGAAGGTGCTGACTCTCACTGGGATACAGTTCCTGAAGGTGCTGACTCTCACTGGGATACAGTTCCTGAAGGTGCTGACTCTCACTGGGATACAGTTCCTGAAGGTGCTGACTCTCACTGGGATTCAGTTCCTGAAGGTGCTGACTCTCACTGGGATACAGTTCCTGAAGGTGCTGACTCTCACTGGGATACAGTTCCTGAAGGTGCTGACTCTCACTGGGGGACAGTTCCTGAAGGTGCTGACTCTCACTGGGATACAGTTCCTGAAGGTGCTGACTCTCACTGGGATACAGTTCCTGAAGGTGCTGACTCTCACTGGGATACAGTTCCTGAAGGTGCTGACTCTCACTGGGATTCAGTTCCTGAAGGTGCTGACTCTCACTGGGATACAGTTCCTGAAGGTGCTGACTCTCACTGGGATTCAGTTCCTGAAGGTGCTGACTCTCACTGGGATACAGTTCCTGAAGGTGCTGACTCTCACTGGGATTCAGTTCCTGAAGGTGCTGACTCTCACTGGGATACAGTTCCTGAAGGTGCTGACTCTCACTGGGATACAGTTCCTGAAGGTGCTGACTCTCACTGGGATACAGTTCCTGAAGGTGCTGACTCTCACTGGGATACAGTTCCTGAAGGTGCTGACTCTGACTGGGATACAGTTCCTGAAGGTGCTGACTCTCACTGGGGGACAGTTCCTGAAGGTGCTGACTCTCACTGGGAGACAGTTCATGAAGGTGCTGACTCTCACTGGGATACAGTTCCTGAAGGTGCTGACTCTCACTGGGATACAGTTCCTGAAGGTGCTGACTCTCACTGGGATTCAGTTCCTGAAGGTGCTGACTCTGACTGGGATACAGTTCCTGAAGGTACTGACTCTCACTGGGATTCAGTTCCTGAAGGTGCTGACTCTCACTGGGATACAGTTCCTGAAGGTGCTGACTCTCACTGGGATACAGTTCCTGAAGGTGCTGACTCTGACTGGGATACAGTTCCTGAAGGTGCTGACTCTCACTGGGGGACAGTTCCTGAAGGTGCTGACTCTCACTGGGATACAGTTCCTGAAGGTGCTGACTCTCACTGGGATACAGTTCCTGAAGGTGCTGACTCTCACTGGGATACAGTTCCTGAAGGTGCTGACTCTCACTGGGATACAGTTCCTGAAGGTGCTGACTCTGACTGGGATACAGTTCCTGAAGGTGCTGACTCTCACTGGGGGACAGTTCCTGAAGGTGCTGACTCTCACTGGGATACAGTTCCTGAAGGTGCTGACTCTCACTGGGATACAGTTCCTGAAGGTGCTGACTCTCACTGGGATACAGTTCCTGAAGGTGCTGACTCTCACTGGGATACAGTTCCTGAAGGTGCTGACTCTCACTGGGATACAGTTCCTGAAGGTGCTGACTCTGACTGGGATACAGTTCCTGAAGGTGCTGACTCTCACTGGGGGACAGTTCCTGAAGGTGCTGACTCTGACTGGGATACAGTTCCTGAAGGTGCTGACTCTCACTGGGGGACAGTTCCTGAAGGTGCTGACTCTCACTGGGATACAGTTCCTGAAGGTGCTGACTCTCACTGGGATACAGTTCCTGAAGGTACTGACTCTCACTGGGATACAGTTCCTGAAGGTGCTGACTCTCACTGGGATACAGTTCCTGAAGGTGCTGACTCTCACTGGGATACAGTTCCTGAAGGTGCTGACTCTGACTGGGATACAGTTCCTGAAGGTGCTGACTCTCACTGGGGGACAGTTCCTGAAGGTGCTGATTCTCACTGAGATACAGTTCCTGAAGGTGCTGACTCTCACTGGGATACAGTTCCTGAAGGTGCTGACTCTCACTGGGATACAGTTCCTGAAGGTGCTGACTCTCACTGGGATACAGTTCCTGAAGGTACTGACTCTCACTGGGATACAGTTCCTGAAGGTACTGACTCTCACTGGGATACAGTTCCTGAAGGTGCTGACTCTCACTGGGATACAGTTCCTGAAGGTGCTGACTCTCACTGGGATACAGTTCCTGAAGGTGCTGACTCTCACTGGGATACAGTTCCTGAAGGTACTGACTCTCACTGGGATACAGTTCCTGAAGGTGCTGACTCTCACTGGGATACAGTTCCTGAAGGTGCTGACTCTCACTGGGATACAGATCCTGAAGGTGCTGACTCTCACTGGGATACAGTTCCTGAAGGTGCTGACTCTCACTGGGATACAGTTCCTGAAGGTGCTGACTCTCACTGGGATACAGTTCCTGAAGGTGCTGACTCTCACTGGGATACAGTTCCTGAAGGTGCTGACTCTCACTGGGATACAGTTCCTGAAGGTGCTGACTCTCACTGGGATACAGTTCCACAGGTTGCACGTGCCTTTTGTTACATATCACACTGGATCCATTCTTGATCGGTGAACCTGGACAATGAGTGCTGGCTGGATATTCAACTGCAATTATCTTTACAACAGGGTAGTGTTCAGAAAACTGAGGACGCCTTCCCAACTGTCACCCCTCGTCTAAGGGCATTGAATTTCATATGCATATAGCAGGTTAGCTGGCATACAGGTTGTGTTACTGGAGTAGTAATCTAGAGGCCTGGAGTAATGTTCGGGAGATTATGAGTTGAAAATCCATGGCAGCAGTAAGGAATTTAAATTTATTTAAAAGAAAATTGGATGACCACTTGAAGGAAGTAGACTTGCCAGGCTATGGAGATCGAGCAGGTGAGTGGGACTAATTGCAGAGCTGTCTGGTGAGCCGGCATGGACTCGATGGGCTGAATGGCCTCCTTCTATGCTGTAAATGACTCTATGGCATTAAAAACACAGTGGAACCTCCAGTGCTACACAGCAGACTGTTGTCACAGAAGACGGCTTTATATCACAGTCACCTATTTAAAGCAGGTGTCTCAATGACAGGACCTGCTTTTATAGAGAGTCTCACCATCAGAGATCCCTTTTATAGAGAGAGTCTCACCATCAGGGATCCCTTTTATAGAGAGAGTCTCACCATCAGAGATCCCTTTTATAGAGAGAGTCTCACCATCAGGGATCCCTTTTATAGAGAGAGTCTCACCATCAGAGATCCCTTTTATAGAGAGAGTCTCACCATCAGGGACCCCTTTTATACAGAGTCTCACCATCAGGGATCCCTTTTATAGAGAGAGTCTCACCATCAGGGACCCCTTTTATAGAGAGAGTCTCACCATCAGGGACCCCTTTTATAGAGAGAGTCTCACCATCAGGGACCCCTTTTATAGAGAGAGTCTCACCATCAGGGACCCCTTTTATAGAGAGAGTCTCACCATCAGGGACCCCTTTTATAGAGAGAGTCTCACCATCAGGGACCCCTTTTATAGAGAGTCTCACCATCAGGGACCCCTTTTATAGAGAGAGTATCACCATCAGGGACCCCTTTTATAGAGAGAGTCTCACCATCAGGGACCCCTTTTATAGAGAGAGTCTCACCATCAGGGACCCCTTTTATAGAGAGAGTCTCACCATCAGGGACCCCTTTTATAGAGAGAGTCTCACCATCAGGGACCCCTTTTATAGAGAGAGTCTCACCATCAGGGACCCCTTTTACAGAGAGAGTCTCACCATCAGGGACCCCTTTTATAGAGAGAGTCTCACCATCAGGGACCCCTTTTACAGAGAGAGTCTCAGCAGTTAGACAGATACAGAGATGTTCTTTCTTGTTCTTTCCTTCATGTTCAGGGTAGTGCAGAAGAGATTACTGAAGTACAAACACAACGTCTTGCTTTTATGTATTGTCACTGACACCGTGCCTTCAACTGTCTCGGCCCCACACTTTGGAACTCACTGCCTAAATCTCTCCACCTCCCTCAAAATCCTTAAAACCCATCTCTGTGACCAAGCTTTTGGTCACCCTGCTAATCTCTTTTTAATTGGCTCAGCATCCAATTTCCATTATTAACCATTTAATCTGTTTCTGGTTAATGGAGGAATGTTGACGAGGATATGCCTTCAAATAAAAAGACATGATCTTTAACAACCTGCAAATCTGTCTCAGTACTGGCTCTCCGACAGTGCAGCACTCCCTCCATACTGCCCCTCCGACAGTGCAGCACTCCCTCCGTACTGCCCCTCCGACAGTGCAGCACTCCCTCAGTACTGCCCCTCCGACAGTGCAGCACTCCCTCCGTACTGCCCCTCCGACAGTGCAGCACTCCCTCAGTACTGCCCCTCCGACAGTGCAGCACTCCCTCAGTACTGCCCCTCCGACAGTGCAGCACTCCCTCAGTACTGCCCCTCCGACAGTGCAGCACTCCCTCAGTACTGCCCCTCCGACAGTGCAGCACTCCCTCAGTACTGCCCCTCCGACAGTGCAGCACTCCCTCCATACTGCCCCTCCGACAGTGCAGCACTCCCTCAGTACTGCCCCTCCGACAGTGCAGCACTCCCTCAGTACTGCCCCTCCGACAGTGCAGCACTCCCTCAGTACTGCCCCTCCGACAGTGCAGCACTCCCTCCGTACTGCCCCTCCGACAGTGCAGCACTCCCTCCATACTGCCCCTCCGACAGTGCAGCACTCCCTCAGTACTGCCCCTCCGACAGTGCAGCACTCCCTCCGTACTGCCCCTCCGACAGTGCAGCACTCCCTCCGTACTGCCCCTCCGACAGTGCAGCACTCCCTCCGTACTGCCCCTCCGACAATGCAGCACTCCCTCCGTACTGCCCCTCCGACAGTGAGGCACTCCCTCCGTACTGCCCCTCCGAAAGTGCAGCACTCCCTCCGTACTGCCCCTCCGACAGTGCAGCACTCCCTCCGTACTGCCCCTCCGACAGTGCAGCACTCCCTCCGTACTGCCCCTCCGACAGTGCAGCACTCCCTCCGTACTGCCCCTCCGACAGTGAGGCACTCCCTCCATACTGCCCCTCCGACAGTGCAGCACTCCCTCCGTACTGCCCCTCCGACAGTGCAGCACTCCCTCCGTACTGTAGATGGGACAGTGAGGCGCTCCCTCCATACTGCCCCTCTGACAGTGCAGCACTCCCTCCATACTGCCCCTCCGACAGTGCAGCACTCCCTCCATACTGCCCCTCCGACAGTGAGCCACTCTCTCCGTACTGCCCCTCCGACAGTCCAGCGCTCCCTCAGTACTGCCCCTCTGACAGTGCAGCACTCCCTCCGTACTGCCCCTCCGACAGTGCAGCACTCCCTCCGTACTGCCCCTCCGACAGTGCAGCACTCCCTCCGTACTGCCCCTCCGACAGTGAGGCACTCCCTCCGTTCTGCCCCTCCGACAGTGCAGCACTCCCTCCGTACTGCCCCTCCGAAAGTGAGGCACTCCCTCAGTACTGTCACTCCGACAGTGCAGAACTCCCTCAGTACTACCCCTCCGACAGTGCAGAACTCCCTCCGTACTGCCCCTCTGACAGTGAGGCACTCCCTCAGTACTGCCCCTCCAACAGTGCAGAACTCCCTCCGTACTGCCCCTCCGACAGTGTAGCACGCTTTCAGTACTGCCCCTCCGACAGTGCAGAACTCCCTCCGTACTGCCCCTCCGACAGTGAGGCACTCCCTCAGTACTGCCACTCCGACAGTGCAGAATTCCCTCAGTACTGCCACTCCGACAGTGTAGAATTCCCTCCGTACTGCTCCTCTGAGTGAGGCACTCCCTCAGTACTGCCCCTCTGACAGTGCAGCACTCCCTCCCTACTGATCCTCTGACAGTGTAGCACGCCTTCAGTACTGCCCCTCCGCCAGTGCGTTCATTGCTAAGTTATTTGACTGAGATGTCAGGTTTTGTCCAATTTCATTCCTGTGAAGCACCTTGGGACAATTCACTGTGTTGAAGGTGCTGTCTAAATACAAGTTGTTGTTGTTGTTATGGACTCACGTCATGGAGTGGGGCTTGAACCCACAATCTTCTTGCTTAAGGGCAAGAGTGATACCCAGAGAGCCACGTCAGAGAGAGCATAAAAGAGAGAGAGAATGAATGGAGAGAATGTGAGTGAAAATAATTGTCAGGAAATAAATGGAGAGAGACTGCGTGAATGAATTAAGGAGCGTGTCAGTGATAATGAATGGAGAGAGAGAGAATGCGTGAATGAGTGGGAGACTGGAAGAGGGAGAGAGAGAGAGGAGTATCTGAGGAGGGGGTGCGTGTGGAAGAGAGATACACACCGAGATAAATCTCTCTCCAGTTCTGCCTGGGTGAAAAATACAATGAGAAAGGTCCATTCAATCACTATAAACATATCAGTTTATGGTCAAGGTATTAGATATGTTTGTACTCCTAATCCCTGGCTATCCCCTGGATTGAAAGATACAGTCTTAATAAGTTATTAAAATGCACTCACGGAGCGCTCAGACACGATGAGAGTTCTTTAGCATAGCTACTTACCGACAATGAGTGAGGAGTTGTTGTGGAACTGATCTGGGCTGCACAGACTGTTATCCATTCCTGGAGTACAATCCAACACCCAGTGGGCTTTCTGTTCCTCTCTCTATTCCTTCATCCCTCCCTCTAATCCTTTCCTCGGGGCTGCAACGTGATTTTCTTTTGCTAATACAGTCTGGCGACCGGTTGCTTGCTCCAGGGGCCATTTGTTCTGTGTAAGCACATGGGCTTTTTAATAACTTAGTCCCGCCATGTAGATGCCACCATTTATTGCCCATCATTTAGTTCCCCTTGAGGAGGTGGTGACTGGCCTTCAAATAGGACTTGCTAGTCCCACTTTAGAGCTGAGAGTCAACCATGTTGGTGTGGGGCTGCAGTGACAATTAGGCCCACACTGAGTAAGGACAACGGGGTTTCCTTCCTGAAAAGGACATTAGTGACACAGTTGGGTTTTCACGACAATCCATTTCATACTCACTTTTACTGAGAGCAGCTTTTTATTTCCATGTCCTTTAAATTCTCCAGTTGTCTGATGGGGTTTGAACCCACTTTCTCTGGATTTCCAGTAACTTAATCACTACAATACTGCTTTAACCGAGCCCCATTGTATAAGCAAAGTGTGGGAGGAGGGGGAAGGAGAGAAGAGGGATTTAGGCACATACAGAGAAGAGTAGGCCATTCAGCCCCCCATCCTGCTCCACCTTTCAACACTATCATGGCTGATCTTCGGTCTCAACTCCACTTTCCCACCCTATTCCTGTATTCCTTGATTTCCTTAATGTTCAAAAATCTATGGATCTCAGTCTTGAATATACTCAATGACTGAGCATCTACAGCTCCCTGGGGTAGAGAATTCCAAAGATTTACAACCCTCTGGGTGAAGATATTTCTCCTCATCTTAGCCCTAAATGGCCTTTCTTTATCCTGAGACTGTGACCTCTGCTCTAGACCTCCCCCCACCCCACCCCCCACCCAGACAGGGAACCAGCCTCTCAATGAGAACTTTGAGGTTGGGGAGGGGAGAAATTGGTAAATTCCTGCTCCCAATCTCAGGTTTCCCCATCAATGTGTGGAGGAGTGGGATGGGAGAGACACTGACCCCTTCATGGACATCTGAAGGGAAAGACGAATTTGAAAAACTATAATGTATTTTATAATGCGCGTAGGAGATTAAGTGGTGATCTAATTGAAATGTTCAATCTGATTAAAGGAGCTTAGAGTAGATGGAGAGAAACTATTTTCTGCTGAGAAGGTTGAGAGGAGATTTGATAGAGGTATTCAAGACGATGAGGGGCCTGGACAGAGTAGATAGGATAGACAGAAACTGTTCCCATTGGTGGAAGGATTAAGAACCAGGGGACACCGATCTGTGATTGTCAAAAGGAGCAACCGAAACATGAGGAAAATCTTTTTGACACAGCGAGTGGTTAGGATCTGGAATGAACTGCCTGAGAGTGTGGTGCAGAAAGATTCACTTGAGGCTTTCAGAAAGGAACTGCATAATTATCTGAAGATGGCAAATAATGGCAGGGCTACAGGGAAAAGGCGGGGCAGTGTGACTTGGCGAGTTGCTCTTGCAGAGAGCCAGCATGGACTTGACAGGTCTAATGGCCTCCTTCTGTGCTGTAACTATTCTGTGACGCTCTGGTGGTGGAGTACAGAACAAGGGGGCATAACCTTAAGATTAGAGCCCGGCCATTCAGGGGTGATGTCAGGAAACACTTCTTCACACAAAAGGGAGTGGAAATCTGGAACTCTCCCCCCAAAAAGCTGTTGAAGCTGGGGGTCAATTGGAAATTTCCAAATTGAGTTTGCTAGATTGTTGTTAGCCAAAGGGTATTAGGTTATGGAGCCAAGGTGGGTAAATGGAGTTAAGATACAGATCAGCCACACTCTAACTGAATGGAGGAGCAGGCTCGAGGGAATGAATAACCTCCTCCTGTTCCTATCTGCTAAATTATGAGGGTTCAGCAATGTCATAGGTCAGCTCACACTGCAATAGATTAAACTCACCCCTTAGTCTGCCACTGGAACACTGGATTTCGGGCATCCCTTGTACCCAGTGTTGCTACGGCACATAATAATGGGAAACTTAATTGTTATTTTCTCCAACTGCCCCACCTCCATAGTTCCTGCATCTCCCACCCTTTCAGTGTCTGGGAAGGTGGTCACAGTCCGCGATCACTTCCGATATTAAAACCCAGAGAGGGCCGCAGACGGCAGGGAGTTGGGACCCTCCCCTTTTCTCTGACCATACACTTAGAGCTGCGCAATGCCCAGATCGAACTGGAGTTAAAGACTAGCTCTTACCTGGCACCCACGGCCCTATGAACAGCACTCTGGCCCCTGAGTCACAGGTTGTGGGTTCAAGACTCACTCCAGAGACTGGGCTGACACTCCCAGTGCAGTACTGGGGGAGTGCTGCACTGTCAGAGGCGTTGTCTTTCCAATGAGATAATAAACTGAGGCTCTCGTCTATTCTCTCAGGTCAATGTAAACGTTTCCATGGAAATATTTACCCCTCAATGAACATCACTAAAAACCAATGATCACATTGCTGTGGGAGCTTGCTGTGCACAAATTGGCTGCTACATTACAACAATGAGTACTCTTTACAAGTCTTTCATTGGTTGTAAAGTGCTTACAGATTTCCTGAGGTGGTGAAAGGCAACTATAGAAATGCAAAGCTTTCTTCTGATATAATGTTCTATGTGAGTTCAGTACAGCAGGAATTAAAGAAAGATTTATAACAGAAGCTCACCTTTATCCTTTGCCCCTGACCTCAGCTCTCCAGGATGTCAATGATTTCTAACCAGCAAAGGCAAAGTTCAGAACTCGCACTGTGACCTCAGGGCTTCGGCCTTGGCAGACAGGGTAAAGAGCTGAGTTAATCAGGCCAGGTGTACCGCCTCCTGTCCACCACCATTACACAACCTGCCATCATATCAGAACCTTCACCAAACAAATACCTGTGACAGGGCTCAATCCAGAGTGTCAGAGAGACTGCCCCATCGTGAGGTGGAGAGGTGACAGGGAAAGGTCTGGGTGCTTGGTGGCTAGCCTTCACCCAGTAGAGATGAGGGGTCTGTACCTCCCCTCTCCCTCTTCCAAGAACACCCCTCCACTGAGAGCAGACTGTGAAGGGTAGAGGAACCCTCAAACACTTCAGCCCTCTGAACCGTACAGAGCAGGAAAGCCCAGATTCTACTGCTGCTCCGTCCGGGCTGAGTTGAACTGTCAGAATAATATTGGGCAGGGTGTTTGGGGCCAGAGTGGGGGGAGGGGGGGGTGGCGGGGGGAGAGGTTCCACAATGGGGAAATGTCCGTGTAGATCCCCATTCTTATCTAGCAATCCCTGTGGAGAAGGGGGTGGGAGGTGAGGACAGGATCAAGGTTCAGCTGTGCTACAGGGTGATAAACTTTGATGTGTATCTGACAAAGGAATCACATGGCCAATGAGCTTTACTCCAGTGAGAGACAGCATGGTCCAGGAAGGAGAGGAGAGGTGGGTACTGACGAATTGTCGTTGTGGGTTTCTGATGCTGTTTCGGGGATGAGGAAGGGGCAGTATGGAGGAACAATTGCCCAGAAATGGTCCATCTGCTCCTGCCTCAAGCACAGTCTTCACTGGCTGAGGGAGCACTCAGAGTCCACTGCAGCTTAAAAAGATTCATTCATGGGATGTGGGCATCGCTGGCAAGGCCAACATTTATTGCCCTTCCAACATACATTTTCTAACTTTTCCTAGTTCTGACGAAAGGTCATCGCCCTGAAACGTTACCTCGGTTTCTCCCTCCATAGACGCTGCCTGATCTGCTGAGCATTTCCAACACGTTCCGTTTTGAATTAAAAAAATTAACAAGTATGTGCTCAGTCTGCCCCCTGGTGGGCAGTAGCTCTATTCAATGTTCCCATTAATTGCAACCGGAATCCCAACTGAGACACTTCAAACCTATACCTTGTGTGTCAGTGTCGATGAGTACCACCTGGAGTCATGGTGAATGTCGATACCTCAGGAAGAAATATAGGAACAGAAGGCCATTCAGCCCCTCAATCCTGTTCTGCCATTCAATTAGATAATTGCTGATCTGTATCATAACTCCATCTACCCGCTTTGGTTCTGCATCCTTAATACCCTTTGCCTAACCAGAATCTATCAATCACAGTTTTGAAATTTTCAACTGACCCACAGCCTCAAGTTCCAGAGAGAGTTCCAGATTTCCACTAACCTTTGTGTGAAGAAGTGCTTCCTGACATCACAGATTACACAGAATTTTACAGCATAGAAACAGGCCATTCAGCCCAACATGTTTATGCTCCACATGAGCCTCCTCCCACCCTACTTCACCTCACCCTATCACCATATCCTTCTATTCCTTTCTTCCTCACGTTTATCCCGCTTCCCCGGAAATGTATCTATACTATTCACCTCAACTACTCCATGTGGCAGCGAGTTCCACATTCTCACCACTCTCTGCATAAAGAAATTTCTCCTGAATTCCCTAGATTTATTAATGACTATTGTGATACCATGACAAGCAGAATCATCTTCTCTATGTCTATCCCATCAAACTCCATCATATCAGGTCAACCCTCAACCTTCTCTCTAAGAATGGACATGTTGGGCTAAAGGGCCTGTGTCAGGGCTGTAATTTCCACATTAAAACAGTCCTATGAGGCTGCTTGGACAATAATCGAGGATCTGTACCAACCCTGTCCCTCTGTAGAGGCCCCTACTTGTATATAACTGGGATTTCCCCAATCATAAACAAGAATGCATTCCACTCAAAGCATCAACAGTGGTAATGAGGCAGCTTGGGGTGCAACTTTTATCTAAAGGGTATTCGTGTTGTAGAATAATTTTGCAGGTAAGGACATTAAAGGGAACAACCAATCAAGTTTCTCAAGAGAGAAGGGTTGAGGGTTATGGTGAGAAGTTGGATCGATCCAATAGCATCGAAGCAGGGTAAGACACTTCTTCCCACTTTACACCAAATAATTATCCCTCAACCAACATCACCAAAGCAGGTTGTCAGGTCATTAGCACATTGCCATCTGTGGGATCTTGCTGTCCATAGTTTGCCTGCCAGATTTCCTATGCTACTGCACTGATTGACTTGGCCATAAGGTGATTTGGAACATCCTGGGGCTTGGAAAGGTGTTCCTACTTTCATTCCTTTTACAGAGAGAGTCTCACCATCAGGGACCCCTTTTATAGAGAGAGTCTCACCATCAGGGACCCCTTTTATTGAGAGTCACACCATCAGGGACCCCTTTTATAGAGAGAGTCTCACCATCAGGGACCCCTTTTATTGAGAGTCTCACCATCAGGGACCCCTTTTATAGAGAGAGTCTCACCATCCGGGACCCCTTTTATAGAGAGATTCTTACCATCCGGGACCCCTTTTATAGAGAGAGTCTCACCATCCGGGACCCCTTTTATAGAGAGATTCTCACCATCCGGGACCCCTTTTATAGAGAGAGTCTCACCATCAGGGACCCCTTTTATAGAGAGAGTCTCACCATCAGGGACCCTTTTTATAGAGAGAGTCTCACCATCAGAGACCCCTTTTATAGAGAGAGTCTCACCATCCGGGACCCCTTTTATAGAGAGAGTCTCAATCAGGGACCCCTTTTATAGAGAGAGTCTCACCATCCGGGACCCCTTTTACAGACAGAGTCTCTCCATCAAGAACCCCTTTTATCGAGAGAGTCTCACCATCAGGGACCCCTTTTATAGAGAGAGTCTCACCATCAAGGACCCCTTTTATAGAGAGAGTCTCACCATCAGGGACCCCTTTTATAGAGAGAGTCTCAACATCAAGGACCCCTTTTATAGAGAGAGTATCACCATCCAGGACTCCTTTTATAGAGAGAGTCTCACCATCAGAGACCCCTTTTATCGAGAGAGTCTCACCATCAAGGACCCCTTTTATAGAGTCTCACCATCAGGGACCCCTTTTAGAGAGTGAGTCTCACCATCAGGGACCCCTTTTATAGAGAGAGTCTCACCATCAAGGACCCCTTTTATCGAGAGAGTCTCACCATCAAGGACCCCTTTTATAGAGTCTCACCATCAGGGACCCCTTTTAGAGAGTGAGTCTCACCATCAGGGACCCCTTTTAGAGAGTGAGTCTCACCATCCGGGACCCCTTTTATAGAGAGAGTCTCACCATCAGGGACTCCTTTTAGAGAGTGAGTCTCACCATCCGGGACTCCTTTTAGAGAGTGAGTTTCACTATCAGGGCCCCTTTTTAGCAAGAGTTTCACCATCAAAGACCCCTTTAGGTTACCCCGCAGTTTGTAATATGATATGATGGAAACAGTGAGACTAACACTGGGAGGAAAGGGAGGGATTAATTCCCTTATGTGCTATTTTTAGTACCCTGGTTTGCACACTCTGTTTAACTTCCTGTCTGTGCTTATTAACAACCTTTAACCCATTTCAAATAAAATTAAATTTAGCCAGGTTATCAAACTGTGCTAAAATAGCACAGGCAGGACATCAATTCCATTGGGCTCCTCAACATTGTAGACAGGGGGAAGGAGGGGGAAATGGGCCACAGCTGGAATCACGTAACACACCGCTTATATTTAACACAGCTTGTGAAACCATGAATAGGCCACAGTAAGTACAAACATGCCTATTTACAAGGACGATACCAGAACTGAGAGCTTGGAACCATCAGGAATGATTGAATAGGCTGGGTCTCTCCTCTCTCGAAAAGAGAACGCTGTGGGGTGACCTGATTACGGGCTTCTATGTCGAGATGTTTCCACTCGTTGGCGAGACCAAAATAGGGCCCAGAAATATAGTCGCAAATAAATTCAATGGGGATTCAGGGGAAACTTCTTTACCCAGAGAGTGGTGAGAGTCTGGAATTCGCTACCACGTAGAATAGCTGAGGTGAAGAGCACAGATTAATTTCAGGGTAAAGCTGGATAAACACACGAGGGAGAAAGGAACAGAAGGATATGTTGACAGGGTGAGGTGAAGCAGGGTGCGAGGAGACCCGTGTGGAGCATAAACACCGTCATTGACCAGTCGTAATTCTTAAAACCCCTCTCAGTTTGGAGTACTGTGTCCCATTGAGTGCAGCCTGTTCCAGGCAGTGGAGAGGTTTGGAGTTCCCTGGGATGGCACCAACGATCAAGGGTCAAAGTTACAGAGGAAAAATAGTGAACTTTGTCTCTCTCACTGGCATCAAAAAGGTTAAAGGGCAAGCTGACCGAGAGCAAAGGACTTTTCTGCAGCCCCTCCTAACTCACTCCCCTGCTGAACAAATGCTGGCAGGAGCCGGCCGGAAAGTTTTAAATGAGGCTGGATCCAGATGCTCTGCTGATCTCTGTGAGACCCAGTGTCTGTGCAGGAGAAAATCTGAGTCGATAATTTTGTACCACAAGTTCACAACACTGCCATCTACTGACATGAACAGCACAGTGCAGGACAGTGACACCATCACAACAGCAACATCCGAACTGTTTGCCTTTGTGCAGGACCATAAAAGGAAATTTCATTTGTGTAAGACCTCAGGACTTTACTGCAATGAATTGTAGTTTATGTAGGAATCACAGCAGCCAATTTGTGCACAGCAAGCTCCCACAAACAGTACTGAGATAAAGGAGCAGATAATCTGTTACTTGTGATATTGATTGAGGGAGCCCAGGACACCCGGGAGAACTCCGCTGCTCCTCTTCGAAACAGTGGCTGTGGGATCTTTTATATCCACCTGACAGGGCAGACGGAGCCTCGGGTTAACATCCTAAACCAAAAGACGGCACCTATGCAAGTGCAGCACTCCCACTGAATAGTTTATTCCTCTTCCTCTGTTCCTACCACTAAACAGATCAGCTTCTATAGGTTCAGGTAAATGACATAGGAACAGGGGGAGGCCATTCAGCCCCTCGAGCCTATTCTACCATTCACTCGGATCTGTATTTCAACTCCATTTTGCCAGCTTAGCTCCACATCCATTTATACCCTGGAAAATTGCCCAGGTATGTCCTGTACACAAAAAGCAGGACAAATCCAACCCGGCCAACTACCGCCCCATCAGCCTACTCTCAATCATCAGTAAAGTGATGGAAGGTGCCATCAAGCGGCACTTGCTTAGCAATAACCTGCTCAGTGATGCTCAGTTTTGGTTCCGCCAGGGCCACTCAGCTCCTGACCTCATTACAGCCTTGGTTCAAACATGGACAAAAGAGCTGAACTCAAGAGGTGAGGTGAGAGTGACTGCCCTTGACATCAAGGCAGCATTTGACCGAGTATGGCATCAAGGAGCCCGAGCAAAACTGAGGTCAATGGGAATCAGGGGGAAAACTCTCTGCTGGTTGGTGTCACACCTCGTGCAAAGGAAGATGGTTGTGGTTGTTGGAGGTCAATCATCTGAGCTCCAGGACATCACTGCAGGAGTTCCTCAGGGTAGTGTCCTAGGCCCAATCATCTTCAGCTGCTTCATCAATGACCTTCCTTCAACCATTAGGTCAGAAGTGGGGATGTTCGCTGATGATTGCACAATGTTCAGCACCATTCGTGACTCCTCAGATACTGAAGCAGTCCGTGTAGAAGTGCAGCAAGACTTGGACAATATCCAGGCTTGGGCTGATAAGTGGCAAGTAACATTTGTGCCACACAAGTGCCAGGCATATCCAACAAGAGAGAATCTAACCATCTCCCCTTGACATTCAATGGCATGACAATTGCTAAATCCACCACTATCAACATCCTAGGGGCTACCATTGACCAGAAACTGACATGGAATAGCCATATAAATACCATGGCTACAAGAGCAGGTCAGAGGCTAGGAATCCTGCAGTGAGTAACTCACCTCCTGACTCCCCAAAGCCTGTCCACCATCTACAAGGCACAAGTCAGGAGTGTGTTGGAATATTCTCCACTTGCCTGGATGGGTGCAGCTCCAACAACACTCAAGAAGCTCGACACCATCCAAGACAAAGCAGCCCACTGGATTGGCACACCATCCACAAACATTCACTCCCTTCACCACCGACGCACAGTGGCAGCAGTGTGTACCATCTACAAGATGCACTGCAGCAACACACCAAGGATCCTTAGACAGCACCTTCCAAACCCACGACCTCTACCAACTAGAAGGACAAGGGCAGCAAATGCATGGGAACATCACCACCTGCAAGTTCCCCTCCAAGTCACACACCATCCTGACTTGGAACTATATCGCTGTTCCTTCACTGGCACTGGGTCAAAATCCTGGAACTCCCTTCCTAACAGCACTGTGGGTGTACCTACCCCACATGGACTGCAGCGGTTTAAGAAGGCAGCTCACCACCACCTTCTCAAGGGCAATTAGGGATGGGCAATAAATGCTGGCCTGGCCAGTGACACCCACATCCCATGAATGAATAAAACAAATGGCACAGTGGTTAGCACCACAGCCTCACAGCTCCAGCGACCCGAGTTCGATTCCGGGTACTGCCTGTGTGGAGTTTGCAAGTTCTCCCTGTGTCTGCGTGGGTTTCCTCCGGGTGCTCCGGTTTCCTCCCACAGCCAAAGACTTGCAGGTTGATCGGTAAATTGGCCATTATAAATTGTCACTAGTATAGGTAGGTGGTAGGGAAATATAGGGACAGGTGGGGATGTTTGGTAGGAATATGGGATTAGTGTAGGATTAGTATAAATGGGTGGTTGATGGTCGGCACAGACTCAGTGGGCCGAAGGGCCTGTTTCAGTGCTGTATCTCTAAATAAATTTTTTAAAACCCTTAACCAACAAACATCTATCAATCTTAGCCTTGAAATTTTCCATTGACCCCCCAGCCTCAACAGCTTTTTGTGGGAGAGAGTTCCAGATTTCCACTGCCCTTTCTGTGAAGAAGTGCTTCCTGACATCACCCCTAAACGGCCTGGCTCTAATTTTAAGATTATTCCTCTTGTTCTGGACTCCCCCCACCAGAGAAAATAATTTCTCTCGATCTACCCTGTTGAATCCTCGAATCATCTTAAACACCTCAATTAGATCACCCCTCAATCTCTTATACTGAAGGGAATACAAACCTAGTCTGTGCAACCTGTCTTCATTATTTAACCCTCTAAGCCCCAGTATCATTTTGCCGAATCTGCACTGCACTCCTTCTTAAACCAGTACACCTTCCCTGAGACGTGGTGCCCAATACTGAACACTCCAGACAAAGTCTGACCAAGGCTCTGTACAATTGAAGCATCACTTCCTCACTTTCATATTCCATTCCCTTGAGATAACGACCAACATTCCATTAGCCTTTTTGATTATGTTTTGTACCCTGTGCACTAGCTTTTTAGTACTTTGTGTTCATGGAAACCCAAATCCCTTTCCTCCTCCACAACTCCTAGTCTCTCTCCATTAGGAAAATATTCCGAAAATGTCTTGCAGAAATCTATGGTGATGACCTCATCCTTCCCAGTGATGACCTCACTCTTCCCCACTCACTCAGTCTGTCTCTGTCCCTTCGCAATTTCTGGTCCCATCTGCAATGCCTCAGAAAAAATACCATACATGGAGCGGAAGAGAGAGAAAGGAAGAGGAAAAAGGAAAAAGTGAAACAGAAAGAGAATGAATGGGAGAGAATGATAAAGAACACAAGGAGAAGAGAGCAAAAGAGAGGGAGATAGGCACATTGATAAAGGGAGGGAGAGAGAGTTAGGATTACGTTGCTTATCACATTCAGGTTGGGCATTAAGAGAGTAAAGAAAAGGCTAAGAGAGCTACTACAGAGTGAGCAACAACACAGTGGGGAACACAGTAGGGAATATAGTGAGGGAATAGTGAGGAACAGCAGAAACTGAAAGGAAGGAAAGACAAAAAGAAACAGAATGAGCAAGAATGGGAGAGAGAGAGACGAAAGGGGAGAGAGGAGGTGGGAAGGATAGGAGAGAGGGATAGAGAGCGAGGAGAGACAGACAGAACAACAATGGGAATGAGAGTGACAGAAAGAGCAAGGATGGCAGAAAGAGATGTAGAGGAGAGAGACAAAGCACAAGGCTGGGGAAAAGAGAGAGACACACAGGAAGTACAAGGATGAGAGAGAGGCAGAGACAGAGTGATGAAAGAAGGGAGAAGAGAGAGAGAGACAGGAAGTGAAAGTGGAATGGGATTGAGGGTGAGGTGATGAGTAGGAGTCACTAACACTGTGAGGTGATGATTCACTGCCCCCTGTAAGACTGAGAGATAAAAAAAAATCCCAAACCATCACAGCCTCTACTGGCCACAATTAACTTCTGACTCACTGAGAATATTTAGTTAAACCTTAACAACATGAGAATGTCAGGAATAAACCAGTTTTGTCAGAGATGAGGAGGGATTGGTCAAGGGGGAATGAGACACTGGGTAAGATGTGGTGGGTGGCACAGAGGGAGCAATGGGCCAAGGAAGGACAGGGAGACAGATACTGAAAAGAACTACCTCACTGTGAACTGTATTCACCCGGTTTGTCACCTCAGCAACTCTTCATTAAACAACTGACACTGTGACTATTTGTAACACCAAGCCACAGAGCCCTCACTGAATTTTCTCTTTCCCTCCCTTGCGCGCTCCCCCTCCCTCTTTCTCTCCCTCACTGTGCTCTTTTACTGGCACTCTCAACAAATTTATGCCTCTTCTTCCCCTCTCCCTACCCACCTCTCTTCCTCTATAGCACGGGTTAGATACTGAGTAAAGCTCCCTGTACACCAGAGTTGTCCAACATACGGCCCGTGGGCCAGTTTCCATCCAGCCCGTGGATGTTTTTCAGAGATGGAAAATTTCCCATTGTTTTCTTCTTTCCGACCAACTTTTTTAAAAAAAGTTTCGCAATCAGTTTCACAGCTGACAGGCACTGACATTGGGAACAGCAGTTTTCCAACTTCGGATAGATTCGGTGTTTTCTGGCAGGTTCAGACTTTTTTCCCAAAGCCCGTTGGAAAACCCCGAATCTGTCCGAAGTTGGGAAACTATTGTTTCCGTTCCCAGCACCAGTCAGCTGTTAAACTGGCACGAGATTTCTTTTAAAAAAATTGACCAAGCATCTGCTGAGCATTCCCGCTCTCCGCTACGGACAGAGAGAGGTGGGGGGGGCGGGGACAGAGAGGGGGGGGGAGACAGAGAGTGGGGGGGACAGAGAGAGGGGGGGTCAGAGAGAGGGGGGGGGACAGTGAGAGGGGGGGACAGAGAGAGGGGGGGACAGAGAGAGGGGGGGACAGAGAGAGGGGCGGACAGAGAGGGGGGGCAGAGAGGGGGGGACAGAGAGGGGGGGGAGACAGAGAGAGAGGGGGAACAAAGAGAGAGGGGGAACAGAGAGAGAGGGGGAACAGAGAGAAAGACAGAGGGGGAAGAGACAGAGAGGGAGACAGAGACAGAGGGAGGGCAGGGGCGAAACAGAGAGAGAGGGTGACAGAGAGAGAGAGACGGGAGAAGAGACAGAAAGGGGGGACAGAGAAAGTGTGAAGGGGTGACAGAGAGGGACAGTGGGGGAACAGAGAGAGAAAGAGGCACAGATAGAAGGGAAGAGAGAGAGGGAGAGAGGGGGAAGAGACGGGGGAGGGAACAGACAGAGAGAGAAGGGGGAGCAGAAAGAGAGAGAGGCAGGAACAGAGAAAGAAGGGGAAAGATAGA